>NC_085868.1:46057827-46077827 GCF_034702125.1 Engraulis encrasicolus
GAAAACAACGCAATGCCCTCCATTGTCCTGGGAGTGCGGACTTGGAGGCAGATCTATGAACCCCCCCCCCCCCCCCACACACACACACACACACATACACACACATACCTCTGGATGTGCGATTCCTGTTATGTCAACTTCGTTGCAGGAGAAGTATAAGCCTAGCTTCAGAAACCGATCGACGGTTCATACTCTCCTCTAAGATTCTCTGAACTATTTCCTTGACGAGGGGAGCCAGGGTGGATATCTGCAGCTGAAGTAATTAATTGATCTTCACATAGGCTAATTGAGTGCGGGGAAATAATTTGAAAGGCCATTACTTACGTGTCACAAGTAATCAAATCTCCCCTTTTTATCTCGTCGGTCTGGTCAAAAATACAATCAAACATTTCTTTGTGGCAGAATGTGTGCCTCTGTAGTGACACGGGCAGTCATTGGTGAGCGGTTAGGGCGTCAGACTTGCATCCCAGAGGTTGCCGGTTCGACTCCCGACCCGCCAGGTTGGTGGGGGGAGTAATCAACCAGTGCTCTCCCCCATCCTCCTCCATGACTGAGGTACCCTGAGCATGGTACCGTCCCACCGCACTGCTCCCCATGGGACGCCACTGAGGGCTGCCCCCTTTCACGGGTGAGGCATAAATGGAATTTCGTTGTGTGCAGTGTGCAGTGTTCACTTGTGTGCTGTGTCACAATGACAATGGGAGTTGGAGTTTCCCACTTTTATATTGCAAAGTGGGTATGCCAGACTGGTTAATTGCGAGACATTCTTCCTCTTCACTCATATGCAGTGTGACAGTCCATTAGCTCCAGATGCAGAAGTGTACATGATGGGGAATATGGCTGTTGCAATATCATTGAACAAATGCACTGCTTGCGAGATAAATGCCCGGTGTTAAAACAATTGACCTTTTGTAATTGCGTCGACTGAATATACTATAACTTGGGTGTGTGTGGTGCGCATGTGGTTAGTGTGTGTTTTCCTACCAAATTGTCTTCGTAGAATCTGTTTTCCAAAGTCAGTTGTGATCTTCAGTTGTGAAAATCAAATGCTTACACGCACACACACACACACACTAGTGTTGCTTTTGGCAGCACATTTTATTTTTAGTCTTAGTTAGTCATGTTTTGACAGTGTTTTTTGTTGGGTTGTTTTAGTCTAGTCAAGTCACAAGACTTTTAGTCTTTAGCTAGTCTTGTCTTTGAGAGCTTTGTTGTTACTTGTTTTAGTCTAGTCAAGTCACAAGGCCTTTTAGTCTTAACATTTTAGTCGGCTAGTAAGACTAAAATGTTCCTCTGACTACAATGGCTAGACTAAAATGTCACATACTTTTCCTCACAATGAATGTTACATAGCCTGCTTTTTGTCATACATTTATGATGATGAAAACTGACTACAGTTGCAGTCTAGTTTTTGTTAAGTAATGATTATCTTGCAGATGCACCATGAACACATTTGACATTGATGATTTTTTTTCCTTTTTCTATTTAATGACAGCTTTTTTGCCACTTAAAACAGTAAAACAGCATCATCGTTGGCAGTACCCATAACGAGGATATAACCAAAAATGATTTATTGGATTAACCTAAGAAAATTGTGGAAAATATTTTCCACCAGATTAAATCAAGCACATTTAGCATCAAAGAAAAAAATCTCAAACATCCATTCATTTAACTTCACTTTGTTGGGTTGATATTAAAGTTTGTCACACAACACAACAAACGTGTCATAACAAAAGTGATACATTGAAACGTTTTGAGAACTTGTAAAAAAAAATCCGACATCAAGCAGCCTCATCCCAACCAATCTCTCAATCAGTGCCTGGCACCTGATTACTAAGGGCTGGTAGGTCATGAATCAATTACTGCTTGCACCTGCAAATTCCTCATCACTCTGGTCACATGACACACTTTCACCTGTATATAAAGCTGGACAGCCACAGTGCTGAGTTGCTTACCTGACTGCTACTGGCATGGCTCAGCAAAGTGCTTGCTGACAGCTTTGTGGGTATTCCATGCGAGCGAGCCTGTGGCAATTTTAGCTCATGGCTTTTGTTAAGTTGCTAGGCACATCATGCATTGCTTTGTGAGCTAGCTTGTAACATGACTTGATAACTAGCTTGCTGCATTGCACATGTCATGCAGGTGAGAGGTTCTAAGGGAAGAACCATCGCCTGGCAGACAATTGGTTATACATCCTCTCGATAAAGTTTATGATGACAAAGTGAGATCAAGTCCAACCAATACTCATTATGATTGTGGCACAAGCCTCCGATAAAATTCTCAAGATCTCATGGTTGTGGAGAGACAGCTCTGAAAAGTAGTTAAAGAGAACAGTGGCAGAGTGGTTCCATGCTAAGAGTGCTTCAGTCACGGTGAAGGATGGGAGGTGGGACAGAACCATGATCATGGTAGGCTACCTCAGTTATGGAGGGGAGGAGGAGGGAGAGAGGGGAGGAGGAGGGAGGGAGGGGAGGAGGAGGGAGAGGGGAGGGGGGGGGGGCAGGTTCCCTTACACCAATTGCAGGTCAGGAATCAAACTAATTTGAATGTTGTGTGTACAGACAAAGCTTATATCAACAAACTAACAGAATTAAATGAACTTTGTTCAAGTAGGCCTATGTATGAATTATTAATAATGAGAAGGAGGAGTAAGAGTAGAGGAGAAGTGTTATGAAATTCGTCAGCAGGTGCATTGCGTCACAATGTAGGCTAGTGTATTCTGCTGAATATGGACACCTTCCTACACAGTTATGCACGATTGGAATTGGCATTATTATTATTATTATAATATCATCATCATCATCGTCATCATCATCATCCTTAAAACTGATAGTAGGCTATGCGTAATAGTAGGCCTAATTTTAATTCGTCAATAGGCCCTACATCGCGGCAACAATGCCGCAAGGCGTTGGACTTTTTTTTTATAGCCCTGGGATTTTGTTTTTGACCATGAAATGTCTTAATAAAAAAAAAGTCTGGCCTTAGCCTATACATCAACTTGAATCCAGCATATTGTGGCGAAGGAGAATGTAGGCAGGCAATCTTGTTCTTTATCAAAATGATATTGATGGACAATATTTTTATGTTTGTTCAATAAAATGGTTAGTTCACTTTGAGTTTGAAAGACGTGTCCCTTCCAATGTATTAACAATAAGCGCAGAGCTGCCGGTGGCTGTGACATGCCCATAACTGCAATAATTAACATAAATATTAACCTTTGTTTAAATGCGCTTAAACTGAAATTCGACAGAATGACGGACCAGTTTCATGTTAACGTGGACTTGTTGCTGTCTCGGGGTACAAAGAGAGAGAGGGGGGAGGGAGAGGAAGAGAGACGCGCACGTCTTAGAAGCTCCTGTCTTCCAAACGTTCAATAATCCGACGATATACTTCTTTGGAGGTTAATCCAGATTCAAATTATTATTGCCCCGTGTCCCATGGGACAGCCGCATAACGCACAACACATTACGGGAAAAGGGTTCATGTTTCACTATCGGCTACGTTTTCAAAGATAAGTTGATTGTGCCACTTCGCGCCATCTGCATGGGAATGTTGTCAATTAGCTATTTCATTATTCTTATAGCCCAGAAGTCGCTCTTTCTCTGGGGTTCGGCTTCCAATGTTGCTGCATCAACGTCAAATAATTCATTGGCGATGGAAGATTGACGGATGGGACTGATTGACAGGTCAGATGGAGCATCGGGAAAAAAATCTCGCTTGCGTTCACTGCGTGGGTAATGCATTATTTTCTGCTGTTCAACAAAATCTGACTTCTCACACAAACAAGACTTTCGTATCATTAATGAGCATTTAACATAATGGCATGTCAACGTGGTCTGGGCTCCGTTGTATTTGTGCACAGATTACTTAGCCTTGTCGGAAAGAAAACGTCTATCCAAGCAGCGGTAGTCTCAGAAGTGGGGCGCGCAATGGTGCATGCAAATGTTTCGTTTCTCTTTTTGTTTTGTTTTGGATCACGTCATGGTTTTTATTTCCACAATAATGTTTAGTCATAGTCATCGTCATGCAGCAAGTATTTGCGTTGCGTTTCCTCTAAGATTTCCTCATGTGGCCATGCATTTAAGTCACCTATAGTTTAAAAAACGTCAAGCAGTTAACGTTTTCGTCATGACAATTGGCTTGCAAAATGTTCGTTGACTGAGATATGTCGTCCTCGTTGTCGTTGACGACAGCAACACTAACACACACACACACACACAAATGAGTGTCAACTGTCAATAATGCCAAACATAAATCATTAATCATTATGTGCGAAACCTCAGCCTTGTCAATCATGGTGGTAAACCACAACTGTCACAACGGCACACTTCTCTTCCCCCCTCCTAACGACTCCATAAACGTCCCATGGCTAAGTCCTGCACCATCATCACCACCGTCAGAGAGAGAGAGAGAGAGAGAGAGAGAGAGAGAGAGAGATACAGAGAGAGAGAGAGAGAGAGAGAGATACAGAGAGAGAGATACAGAGAGAGATACAGTAGATGGAGTGGCAGAGACAAAGACAGTGAAAGTGTATGGTGACAGGTGTCTGTTGTGGCTGTAGGGGAGAAGAGTGTCACATTATCATAATTAGATTAGTTTGCAGTCTGATGTATGACCCAGCACGGACGCTGTGCACAGAGCACCACAGGCACCTCCTGCACAGATAGCCTCAGTACATTTAGTCTTCTCCATCAGGGTCAAACTGTTTCTAAATTGCACCATCATGAAGGGTTACCACTAGCCGGGCTGCCACCACCTAGTGCCTCTGCTCAATTGCATAGCAAGTATTTCCGTCCAAGTGAAAGAGACCGTCTGATGCCCCAGACTTGGATGGCACAGGTGTTATAGAGCATTTAAAGATTCTGCAGGTGACTTGACAGGGAACAGCATCCAAGCCATGTTTATGATTCCTTCTGTATAGCCTACTGTTAAATGCATAAATTGCTATAGAGTAGAGAGTAGAGTAGAGTATCGTTTATTGATCCCAGGGGGAAATTAAGGTGTCAAGTAGCATACACACATAAATAAAGACATTGCCCACAAGACATAACACACATATTTACACATAAAATAATCATATATAGCTCACTGTTACATACATTTTGCCAAGGCATCACTCTCTCTCTCTCCCACACACACACACACAACACACACAGAACCACACACACACACACACACACACACACACACACACACACACACACACACACACACACACACACACACACACACACACACACACATATATAAAGTGTAAAGTGTCCACAGTGTTCACATGTGCCTTAGCTAAGTGGCACATAGAAGCCAAGACAAAGTGGCCATAAAGTGTCCAGGAGTGTCCATGGTCTCTCTGCCTAGTACAATGTCCATTGTATTCCTTGGAAAGAGATGGGGGGGTAACACAAGTCGCCCCCTGTGTCACTCCACACACACACACACACACACACACACACACACACACACACACACACACACACACACACACACACACACCAAAAATAAAGTGTACATAGTGTCACCTGTGCTGTGTGGCCAAGACAAAGTTACCACCAAAGTGTCCAGGAGTATCAGTAGTTCGGGGGGTTACACACGTCGCCAACTGTGTCTCTCCACACACACACACACACACACACACACACACACACACACACACACACACACACACACACACACACACACACACACACACACACACACACACACACACACACACACTATCAATACTTTCTATCGAGTTTCAGAGCTTCTGAGCATTTTCTGTTCACAAAAAATACTGATGTGCACAAAAAGACTAAACTGTGTTCAGTAAGCCTACTACAACCATTCCAATAATTTCTATTGCGATTGACGGCTTTAAAGGGACACTGTGAGGGAAATGGTCAAAAAAAGTACTGCAACTATGCTGCCTATTGCCAAATTTGATCATCTTTACATGAAAGTTTACTAAGTAATAAACAAATATTTTCTTGTATCCAGTAAATGTTGCCGCTAAAAATGACTATTTTGGGAAATTCAAAATGGTGGACCATGTATGAAAAGTGCAATTTTTCCAGTCATAATGAATACTTAGAATTTGATGCTGGTGGTAAGTATTTATGAAAAAGGTAACATTAGTGAATGGGTAGCATGAATTCTGGAAATAAACAACTAAAAATCTCACATAGTGCCCCTTTAAAGTCTGCTTCAACCAGGATTTTCCTGCTCCCACTTTGATATGTTTTTTACATACGAAACAAGTTCTGCCTCATCACTCTCAACTGTTTGCTGATTGGCAGAACCGTGAGTGAACCCAGCTAGTAGAGTTGGTGACGGAGGTTTTCCTGCACCCGTTTGTCACCCTTGGGTCAGACTATGTACAGAGCCAAAACTCTCTACTTGACGCTCCTTCCTGGCATCTTGTTCTGAAGAGTGGCAGGGTCCGTCACGCCTCTCTGCCTCCTCCTTCTGTTCGTTAATTGCTGGCTCCCACCAAGAAATCCCAACCTGCGTTCATTCTCATTAAACTAATGCAGGCCCAGAGCTGGGACTGTGAGTCTGGAGGCCTTGTTTGCTTTATTCGTGTGTGTGTGTGTGTGTGTGTGTGTTTGTCTTTGTGTGGTGTGTTTGTTTGTGTCTGACTCATTATCTGTAAGAAAACATGACCGTGTGTGTGTAAGTATATGTGTGTGAGTGTGTGTATCTGTCTTTGAGATATGTGTTTGTGTGTGTGTGTGTGTGTGTGTGTGTGTGTGTGTGTGTGTGTGTGTGTGTGTGTGTGTGTGTGTGTGTGTGTGTGTGTGTGTGTGTGTGTGTGTGTGTGTGTGTGTGTGACAATAAGAGGGAGGGAGGTAACTATTGTGCAGTTATGCTAATTCTGTTTGTCTCGTTATGGTTCTCTTTTGTGGATTTCAAGGGAAGGCTGGTCAGCCATGGGGGAACTGCGAAAAGCTAAATGTTTTGTCACAACACCTTGTTTGGGACCATCAGTTACATTCATCTGGAGGAGTTGACAGCCTGTCTGCTCTTAAGAGTCACTGTCCCAGTGAAAGCCATTGTCAACCATGGCCACCGATGCAGATGGCACGTCAGTAACTAACTGTTTACATACTCTGTACAAATACACGACTGATGATTGCTTAACTTTGTGATAACTAGGGGTGTTGAGATGCAATGGAGAACTGTAAATCGGGATTCATAAGTCATTGAGCCTGCCTCATTAATTAATTAATTCATGCATTCATTCATTTCCAACTTAATATGGGCCGACACTAGTGGAGAACTCTCTAAACTGATAGTTCGCAATAAAGATTACTTATTTATCGCTATAAAGGGAACACCATTACACAGAGGCAACTGAGGAAAGTCGCAACTGTGCAAATGTGTTGTCAGTCTGCAGTTTTTACAGTTTATCTTATAAAGGGTCTGCCAAATGCAATGTAATCGTCTTTATTACATGCTGCATGACAAAAGATAAGATGTGGTGCTGGCGATAGCCTAAACCCTGCTAATGACCACATGATAGGGCCATTTCCCCCGTGATAATTACCCTACAAGATGAGGCAACAGTGGCAAACTGGCCAGGCGAACCCCTGGATGAAAACTCATATCAGTCACTGTAGGCGGCTGCAAACTTCCCACAAATGAATAACATGAATTTATTATAGAAAATGAAAGTGGAAAGTTTTTTTTTTAAAGGCATTTTTAATATGTACATACACACCACACAATATATATACACACACTACTGTACAGTATATACACACGTTACTGTACAATATATACACACACACACACACACACACACACACACAATAGAGTGCAATTTGATTTGTTCAGCACTACTGTATGTGTTTAAGAACCACCATTTGTGATGCGATCTGGGAAAACCCGTCGGATGTCGCGCTGGCCCTTTCTCAGGAAACAGCGAAAATAGGTTGAGAATCAGTGTTTTCGTGAAATCGTTTTTTCATTAAATTGTTGTTGTTTAACATCTTGTCTATCATCTCTGAAAATATTTTGTCTGAAATCGCTGTTTTAATGTGTTAAAATGAAGATTTAAATGGCCCGCTGTGTGGTGAGAAGGGAGGCAGCCGTGAGCAGTCTGCCTACGCAGCCAACGTGCTGACTACGTTTGTAGCGCAGGGGCGCGCGAGGTTGAGGGAAAACATAAGCACGCGCAGGAGTTTATAGACTTGAAAGGCTCAGAATTTGGACGTGTGTAGGTCTGGCCACTCATTGTCAGCGCACCTGAACGCCTTCTGTCTCGATGAAGCAGAGTTTTCCCTCAAGTTATAGGTCTAAAGAAAGAAGGAACAACATTTCAATGAACACACATAAACATAGGCGACATCTTCTCTCCGTGGATCGGAGCCGTCGAGCCCTGCGTGCTTGTCAAGTCCAGTCTTATGTGCCTCTTGCAGACTTTTATAGGCTACAACTGCGATTAGGCTAC
This sequence comes from Engraulis encrasicolus, assembly GCF_034702125.1. Lineage (NCBI taxonomy): Eukaryota > Metazoa > Chordata > Actinopteri > Clupeiformes > Engraulidae > Engraulis > Engraulis encrasicolus. The sequence goes on from NC_085868.1 coordinate 46,066,259, forward strand.
TAAACGGCACTGGAATGTAGAGTTCATTTTTTTTATTGGAGAGCTCACAGGCAAACCTAAAACTAAAGCGCCCACCACGGGATTTATCTATCGCGAAAGGTTTCATTTATTTTTACTGCGCTGTGTAGTCCTACTTGTCATAATAAACTGCTGAATTGGAAGATGTGGATGTGGCCAAGACAGGGTTAGGTTTCTGTAATTTAGGTTAAAGAAGCCTCATCGGATCATCTCAGATGGGGAAGATTAAAATGCTTTTATTTAGAACCGTGCCAAATGTATGTGTTCAGTTAAAACGTTTTCAACAGTCCGTTTCCAGTGTCAATCTGAGATACTCGGTGACGTTAAAACCTAATTCATGTCAGTCCTTTCCCGCGACGCACCAGACAGTGAAGAAAAACGCTTCTCTCTATTTTTGTGCTGCGTGCTGCAGAGGGTCAAAAGTGCTCTTGTAGGCTACTATTCCGAGGCATAGCGAAATCTTTTGCCGCACTGGTAGGCTATAGGCCTACACACTTTGTCATAATAGCCTACGCTGTGCTGAATTGTCGTGTGTCGTCGATTTGGTAGAATAGATAATCTTTGATAACTGGTCCTAACATTATAAAGGCGCACTGGATCATCTCAGATTTTGAAAAATAATAGACCTATGCCTATGCATTTATGTCTTGTCTACCTAATGGGTTCAGTTAACACATCTTCAACAGTCAATTTTTAAAAGTCAAACTGAGATGCTCCGTCATTTCAAGCCAAGCGTGAGATAGTGAAGAAGATAAGCGCGGAGAAAACCTTTTCTCTTCTATAATGGCTGAGCTGCCTGCTGCAGGGTGTAAAAAACAAGCGGTCTCGACCGTCTTGTAGCCTACAAGTAATCCGAGGCTTGTTTTTTTTTTTTTTGCGTGGAGCTGGTGGGTTTTGAAGCGTGCAAAACCATGTTTACCTCCAAGCAGAGCGCTCAATGCACTTTTCCGAGACACTGATGGTTCCCATGTTTGCATTTCTGATACATTTTGCTGATATTTTCGCTTCATACCCTAAACAGTAAGAAATGTACAATACACGTCATTCATTTCTTTTCCTGAACCAAAAGTTGGGCAGTAAATTACGAATAGGCTACATAACTATACATGTAGAATCAATAGACCCAATTTAATTTGAAATTATATTCTATGCACACAGGCCTCTATGTATTAGACGACCTACAGTTAGCCAGCAGTTTGGGGGTCTCAGGGAGACAAAAAAAAAAAAACATGGAAGACGCCATAGGCCTATAGCCTAGTGAAAAGTAATGAAATGACATTGGTTCAGCCGATTTGAAATGAACATGCATGTGGTAGGTAGTGTTTGATGAGTAGCCTTCTGTTTTTTTTACTATAATAATAATAATAATAATAATAATAATAATAATAGTAATAGTAATAATAATAATCTGAATATCAAAGCCAAGTGCAATGTGCTACTCTTGCTCTGTTGCATCAAACAATATTTTTTTCCAGTGTTTTGTTGTCCTCAGAAGTGGTGCCGTTGGATTACAAATATACTGATAAATAAATGAAATTCATTAATTCCCTAAGTTTTGCTTTCATTCAGGTAGGCCAATTGCTTCTTCAACTTACTTTTTCAAGTCATGAAAGTGATCAATGATGAAATCAAGAGCAGTAACTGGTAACTGATATTGATTCATCATTCTGAAGTGCACTTACTGAAAAATCTGCGTAAGGTCTTAAACCTGAAATATTTTCTTCCTTTCTTCATGTTATGCTAGTCTCAAGGTGCAAGTTAGCATTTATGCAGTTGGAGGACTCCATGTGCATGCATTGGAAATTCATTTCATTGGCCCTATTTCATACTCTAAGTACTCCAGCTGTGGTGTGGGACTGGGGGCGGAACCGACTTCTAAGATGAGTTAGCTCGGTTATGGTGATGCTCAGGGGGGTGGGGCTGTGCTATGGTCATGAATGAGAGCAAACTTCAACTAGAGACAATACAGAAGGAGGAGACTATTCTTAAAGAGGTACCTTGACCAAAAAACCCGTCCTGTTCGTATCTTCCACCATCAGTGAGGCATCCTGAGCATCGTACTAGGAGGCTGCACTGCTTTCACCACATGTGGCTGTCCTAAGACATTCTAGAAGGTAAATTGCTGTCATGCAGAGAATGAAATGACTTCCCGCAATTTTAAAGAAAAAACCTATGCTGCACAGCAGATACTTAAAGATATAAATTCTTACACGGCGGCGTGGAAGGATCATTACATTGTGTTGATGTGGAATACAACTACTCTTACAAAAAAAATAGAGTGATCGAAGTTCTTAGAATGGTTCAATTGTACAGTAGTCCAATAACAATAATATTAATAACAATTACTAATATGATCAAAATTATTATCCATAATAACATGCTATCCATGCTGTGTTGAAACAATTTTTTATGTTTGTTTTCCTTAGTTGTTTCTTTGACTCAAAACTAAACACATTTAATAAATCAAAGAAAAAATAGTTGCAATACCTACTCTGGCCACAATCCTCCATACTCAACCTCACATCTTCCTAAGTTGCAATACCTACTCTGGCCACAAGTGCCTTGCATAGTTGCAATACCTGCTTTGGACACAATCGCCTTGCATAGTTGCAATACCCACTGTGGCCACAATCGCTTTGTGTAGTTGCAATACCTCCTCTGGCCACAATCTCCATACTCAACCTTTAGAGTGTTTTTTCTCAGAATTCCTCTGAACGACTAAGTTGACTTTGGGTAAGTATAACATTTGACAGAGACAAGATAGGAAAATAACGAAAACACCTTTGGAAAGAGCTTGAAATTGACTTTCAAATGCTAACAATATCTCAAAAATGTAAAATCCCACCATGTGAAGGGTTTTCCCAGATCGCATCACATTTGAATATATTGAGATGACTCCATGGTCTTGGGATTAGCCACCAATTTTAAAGTGGTGGTGCATTTTTTTTCTTGATTCAATATTTCTAGAAAATGTTCCTGCTGCTTCACTCCACTCGTTTGTGTGCAGTAAAAGTTGAGAAAGCCTCATTAAGGGAGCCCAAAAATGGGGATGCGAATGCACCACTGCATCCCCCTTTCTGTCACCAATGGTCCTCAGGAGCACTCTTAAGACTGCAGCCTCAACATCCTGCCGTCTCACTTCCAGGAGCTGTAGGAACGATCAACAAATATTCAGTACATCACCATGAACTGCATATTGACACAACAAACTGCTAAATCAAAAGTCCACTGTCCATTGACCACAACTAGGGTAATATTACCATGATCTTTCTAATCTTACTATACGTTACTCTTTCAGTCTTCTGCTGTGGCGAGACTCCATGTACTTCGGATTTGCCTCCAACCGTGCCTGTAGCACAGCACACAGTTCGCTCAGCTCTTGGCTGCGTGAAGGCGGTGGTCGAACAATCCACCCAGCCACACCATTGACGATGCCATCTTCTTCATCTGACATAAGGTCTACGGTAGCACTTTTGAAGATTTCACTCTCACCATCCCGCAGGACACTACGTCTCGCATCCAGGAGCTACAGAAAGACCCAATAAATAATCAATACATTGTCACACACTGCATACTGTCAATGTGCGTAACACATTGGGTGCATCCCAATATGTGACCTTGCCTCCTCCACTTGCCTCCTCCACTTGCTTCTCGTCATGATGACATCACTGACAACAGCATTATATTTCAATATCTTGCAAAAGCTCAATTCTAAAGTCTTTTTCTCATTTGCAATTGGGATGGTGAATGAAAAACAGTCCCTCAAAAGTTGTTGTGGCGAGGCTGACAGCTGGGAAACTTTATCGTTTTCTCCACGGAGGAGGGGCCATGAGGCGGGACGAGGAGACAAGCACAAGTGGAGGAGGCAAGGACACATATTGGGATGCACCCATTGACCGCAATCTAGGATAAGCATACCCTCTTCTTCCTGGAGCGACTTCTAGCATACAGCTTGGCAGCTTCCGCCTTTCCTGCATGCTCAGGCTGGCTGAATCGATAGTTCCTCCGCACATTCTCAAAGTAAGTCTTGCATGCAGCTAAAACGAAAATGGGTAATGAATGAAATGAGCTGTGGTAAAAAAAAGTGCCATAGCCATGGTAAAAAGTAACAAAAAGTAAATTGTGAAAGTTAGTGCTTACCCGTGATGGTGTCGTCATCTACTTCTCTGAATTCCGGACTGTTAGAAATTGCCTCCCTCAAGCGGCATGTCGTCTCCAGATTGTGAGGAGATACCAACCTGTGAAAGCAACATGCATGGTTAATATTAGAAGATATCATCCTGTGAAAACAACATGCATGGTTAATGTTAGAAGACCCCATTAACGTAAGCTTGGGTCTAACTCATATCAGCCTAGGAGAAAACACACTTAATTCTTACCCTTCCTCTGGATTGTAACGGAAAGGGGATTGCCCAGAGTTGTGCAGGCGACGAACTGCTTCCTATAAATTAAAAACACATAATTCATTTTTATAAAGTAACTCACACTGGTTCTTTTCACATGATAGGCAAAATTAAATTGTGTTCTAGCTTAGCATAAAGCTGCAGTCACCAAATGCTGACTACACTTACCGCAACTTTTGGATTTAGTACCCGTCTTCTCTTCGGGGTGTCCTCTGCTTCTGTCGAGTTGGACTGTGACATACTGGACTGCAATGACTCCAAATCTTTCTCAACAACATCCAATCTGACCTCCAGCCCATCGAATCTCTGGTTGATCCTTGCTATGATGTCTTCCATCGTGTTTGTCATCATACAAGACACCCCACTGATAGCATTAAGTATCATCATCAAGTCCTGTGGTTTTTCACGGTTGGACTGATCCTCCCCATAACCTTCATCTTGAATATGACGACTGGTTTCACTCTGGACATCAGCAAGGCTTTCCCCTTCTTCATACACAAACTCATCCTATAGAAATGTTAAAAACACGCACACATTTACATTTACAATACACACAGTGTCCACACTTGAAACGACCATTGTCAGTGCATGCATATGGCCACTTCAGATGGCCCAGAGTTATCCTACAGAGATTATTCACATTTACAATGCACCAAGTGCCCATACCTAACAACTGAAGTGATCAAGCTCAGTACATGTATTTAACAATTTCGGTTGGACAAGACAATAATGAACATGCACATGATTGTGATTTCAAAATTACATTTTAACAGATTGTTTTCCCAGCAATGTGCTTTAAAAAAATACTGGGATTTTTTAAATTGACGATTTTAGCTGTTTGAATAGTTCCTTAAATAGTAGTTCCTTAAAATTAACTGTTCCTTAAAAACAGTTTAGCAAAATATACAGTATAGTACTACAAAAACGAATCAATTAAATGCTTACGTCATAACAAAAGTCTGCCTCTTCTTGCTCAGACACTGCATCGCCTGAGTCCATGTACTGGTGAATGCTTTGGTCACCTGGAAAACAAACCAATTTGTGTGACGCACAAATTGCCCTCCAATCAGTTCAGATGGAATGAAAAGCCATAAAAACAGGACACTTGTGTGTATTGTGCTGTGTCATATGGGTAAAAAAGTGCAGAAATGTAAGTCTGTTAATTAGCGTACATACATTACGCTGTAAACATCTCATGGCTTCTATCGTCCATGAGGTGCCATTGGGCTGAACGAAAAAGTTAAAACTATGGTAAAAAAAAAAAAAAACAGAACTTTTCTGCCCTTGTAAAATGTGCAATGTAGCTGAAAATCAGTTGATAAAGGCAACATTTTGGAGCAACGGCTGTTGACTAAAATGCCCGGTGACTGGACATTTTAGAGCATTAGCTTGCTAGACTGCTCCTGCAAATGCGTCAGTAGACTAGCATGAAAACCAAGACACTTTTTAAATAAGCCTATATACTGTATACCGTATGATGCTCACCATGATGGGTTTCAGTGACTGGTTGAATGTTGTCGTTTTCCTCCACCAAGTCCACTTCTGTCTTCAAAGAGTGCACTGTTTTTTCAACTTCAGCCAAGTTACCAGTATTTTCAGGGTCCTCACGCTGTCCGCTGGGGACAGATGACGGAAATTTGTTTACTTTCTGCCAAACTCCTCTTCTGAAATACCGCTTCTTGTGGGCAAAATATTGTGTATGACTTAGCTCAGTGTCACAATGGTCACAATATCGCCGAGGCCTTTTCTTTGTCCTTGCAGCGTCCATCTTTCAAGTCAAAAGTTCAAATGACCAACTCTGAGAAGACAGCAAAGATAACCTCCCATCTGATGTGAGCCTGTGTGATTATATCCTCATGTGTGATGAGTGGAGACTAACGACTCAGATGAGCACTCGTCCAATCATGCCTGAGGGCATTGTATGGGGCACCTAAGTCTCCACCCCTTCCGGGCGGCTCGTGGGGCTGGGAACGCAAAAACTTTTGACTGGGCTGTAATGGACTGATCAAAGCTATTTTCCGATCCACCTCGCATTTCCCCGTTGATCACACATATGCTGTGCCTCAGAATTAATAACAACCAATGGTGTGCTTGTTGACTTCACCTGGCAAGCGTTTTTTGAGTTGTGTGTGTGCAAAAATATGTAATTATTTGGACTACACAACAGATGTCGCATGTCCGACGTGCAGCCACTTAAGCCTCGGTGCAGTGGTAGGGTTGGCTGTGCCTCAGTTCACGTCAGATATGCGAGGTGCATGTGTAGTCTCTAACACAGTTTTACACAAAAGCTAAAATAACGTTTCTTGCGTGTCGAAAAGGAGTGGTCTTACGAAGCAAATCCAAACCTTTCAAATTCACTGTCATCATATGTGAAATCCGGAGCACATGCCAAACGGGATGAGGATTTTGCTTGACTCGCTCCATTAACTCTCATTAAAAATGTTGAGAGCTCCAGCCCCACGGATCGGAAGTAGAAGGGCGTGACTTAGGTGCCCCATTGTGCAATGTAAGTCACGCCCCTTTCCTTCCAGTCCATGGGGCCTTAACTCACCAAAAAAATGAATGGAGTGAATTGAGTGTGTGTATGTTGAATATGTGTGATCAAGGGGGTGGATTGGAAAATAGGTTTGATCTGTCCAGTAGAGTCCAGTCATTTTTTTTAACTTCCTAGACCCCATGAGCTGCCAGGAAGGGGCAGAGACTTAGGTACCCCATCGTATAAAAACTAGAACTTATGCCATTGTGTTGCTTACAAATGGGGTAATTTTAAATGCTAGTTGAAACACAGGGTGCGTCTGTAAGGTGTAGGATGGTGGCCAGAGTAGGTATTGCAACTATGCTGCTCATGGAAACTCTGCTGTCTACTGCCGAATATGATCTGAATATAAACTAAATAATGAACTAATATTTACTAGTATGAGTAAAGTATAGTAAGTTTTGCAGCTAAAAATGTCCATTTGTAGAAATTTAAAATGGTGGACAATGGAGAGGATCCCCCTTTCTTTTAAGAAAAGTGCAAATTTCCCATTCATAATGAATACTTAGAATTTGATGGTGGTGGTAAGTTTTTTTGGTGAAAGTATGAATTCCGGAAATGAACTACTAAAATATTACACAGTGCACCTTTAAATTCAATCTAAAATGGGACACTGCACGGAAAAAAATAGCATTCCAGAGCAATAAATTCCATGCAGGCTGTTGTTTCTGAGACTACATTGGCGAGGCTGAGTGACCTACACTAGTCTATAGGGTCTATAGGGTAAAATTGCTCCTATTTCAATCAGACACTTCATATTCAAACATACAGAGGTGATTTATTTGAACAGACATGCTTTGTGCAAATAAACATATTCATGATGGAATCAGTGAAATCAAATCACACAGTACGAAAAGAGGAATTTGCGGCTGGGCATGTCTCGTTACATGTCCGCATATGTGAAGCTCTGGCAGTTTCTTTGGCAATGGTCAAAAGTTCCCGCAAATTGTCCTGCCAACTGGTCCCCCACACCCCCCTCCCATCCCCTAATTAGCAGAGCCTTTAATATGTAAATATCAGTGTTGAGGTCGGGTGCTGGCTGAAGAGTAATTTCAAAATGGGGTGTGTGTGAGAGTGGAGAGGGGGGGGGGGGGGGGTTAGAAAAAAAAATTGCATTTTGATTTAAATGTATTTGAAGTAGGACAACTCTGAGAGCAGCCATTGGCGTTACAGAGCAAGGGTAAGACTTAAGTGAATTTTCTCATGAGCATAGATGAGTTGGAACCAATGTTACCATGTTTTTTTCACAGACTGTTGTCTTATAATAATAGCAGAAGAAGGCTGTGTAAATGCCTAGACTTCAAATGTCAAATCTTATTTTATTACTTCCTTTGTTTTTTTTAAGTGCGTGTAAGACTCATTTCGAGGGTGTGCAGAGAGCAAGCCTGAGCTTCCATTGGAAGCGGAATCAGTCAGCTAAAAAACGCACTCCAGATCGAAAAAGGTAGACTTCAAAGACTTTGGATTGTGTCAGGTCAATATGTTACTTTTGTGAATGAATTTGTTGTGTCAATATGCAATGCGTGGTAATGTATTGATTATTTATTACTCATCCTGCAGCTCCTGGAAGCAAGACGTAGCGTTCTGTAGGATGCCGAAGCAACAATTACAGTACACGTGACTGACGCTTTTATACAAAGCAAATTACAGTTGGTCACAGTCCCTGGAGCAGTATGGGGTTAGGAGCCATGGAGTGAGAAAGGGAGTGCAGGGGTGGGATTCGAAACGGCAACCCTCTGATCTAAAGTCCACTCCTTAACCACTACTCCATGGTTGGCAATCTTCAAGACTGCTGCTACTGTAGACCTGATGTCCGGATGAAGAGGATGGCATGATCGATTATGTGGGTGGGTGGATTGTTCGACTAACGTATACATAGATTTTCTGTTTACAAACATTCGTGCTGTGAGGAGGGGCAAGATGCTAAGCAGCCAACCACATGAGCACATTTTTTGAGTGACAGAACTTTCCAACAATCAGAGGTTGAAGAGTGTGCAGCCAGGGTCACACAGACAGGGATTGTTTACAAACTGGAAACCCATGTATATTTTGCAGGATGCCCCAAGTGTTTGAAAAATCTTCATGCAGGCCACATACAATACAGGCACACAAACACTCTAATGGATTATGTTTTTTTCATAATTTCCTGAAATGATTAACCTGGATTTACTCAAGACATGTTCACATTCCAAGACACATGAGTTTTAATTTATTCATACCAGACTACACTAAAACTGTTCTCCAGGTTTACATTTGTTTTGTTTTCAGATGAGTGGCATTTTCACCGGTGCTCCAACCCCATCCATGCTGCACCAAAGGGTGTTAACTGCTTTTCTCACCTACAGGGCTCAGGTGCGAACGGGGACTGGGGGCCCAGTTTTGGTGCTAAGTGCCTGGATTCCTGGCCGAAGCAAATTGATGGCCCAGGTAGGGCCCGGAGGAGGGGTGTAGGTCAGGGCGGGATACATTTTCCAAAGCGAAATAAAGCAGAGATGCCGGTTTGGCTTATTAATGAAGAAGTTATGAAGCTCATATAGGCGGAAATGGCAAAACCCAGTGAATCCAGAGAACAACATGTCAGATCAGGTAGAAGATAAACTGTAAACTGTGGACTGACAAGATAAACTGTGTTGCACTGCACTTGCTGTTGTAAATAGTTGCACCGTCTGCATAGCCGTACTGGCACTCTTGATGTATAAGCACATAATTGCCAATATCTCAAGACAACAAATAATGAGAAGGTAAACAATGATTTTACTAGCTTCTGGTTGATAAAAAGTAGAAACAGCATTAAAAAACTCAACTATGATCGCCTGTTGCATCTTTTTCCTCTTTCACAAAAGTGAAGAACAAAGCAAGTCTCAGGGCGCGGGGGCTGTGGGTCTGGGCTGCCGACCCACCATGGCACTGGTACATCATGACTCTCAATTAACTTTTTCTTTCATTACCAGACAGAATGGCTAGTAAATGTTAATCTTACTAGCCAAACACACACTAATTAATGGGTCAAAGTGGCTGGTGTACTTGGTCGTTTCCACCAGCCAAACTGGAATTTCACCAGCATTTGGCCGGTTGGCTCGTGTTAAAGGATAATTTTTGCCAATTTCGACATGCTCACACTAGCCTGCACTTGTCAGTACCTGAGAATGTAGTTTTTTCTTCAGCCTTTTCCGAGATCCTGGTCATTGTTATGGTGGCAGAGTTTGTTAACATTTCAAAACAACATCTTGATTTATTCCCAATAACATCCAAACTGTTATGCAACATCAGCAGACAACTAACAAACAACAAAACCTTTAGGGAAAATATTTGGAGTAGGCCTATGTTAGGTAAGAAAGTTTTAAATGTAAACAAAATCTGCCCCCACTAGAATAGCTCAGATGTCGGAAAGGGTTTAGCCGAAAAATGCAGCATCACCGGGTTCTGACAAGTCAAGGGTCGCGTGAGCAATACAAAAGCATATTGATATTGGCAGAAGTTCCCTTTAATTTAGAGCCATGAAAACGAGTAGGGTTGTATAGGCCGGTGAGTGTGGGGTTACTGTGGAGCCAGGTGCCAGAAGACGCTTTTGCACACCTCTGTAGTTTGGCAGGTGCGTATATTATCCCAGTGGCGTTGTCATTTAAGTGTAGGGCTGCACAATTAATCGAAAATCGGGGTTGCAGTTGCCACCTCAATTTCTGACAATTTACAAAGAAGTTTTATTGTTGCCAGCGTAACTGCAATGCGAGCTGTAGAGTTTAGCGTATATGGAAATGTAAGGGGCCATGCACATACAGAAATCCCTCTTTTCATGCGTGAACTGGCTGTGTCACTCACAGCTTGAAATTTGTCTGATGTCTGAATGATGACACTTGTATACGCATAGCATGCAAATCACATGAAACAACTCTTTATGGACCCTCATGAGCGAGGTACTGCATAGAGTGGAAGCACATTACTCATGATCCCATATAGCAGGCATTTGCTAAAACGGCCCTGACAAGTTTTAGCCCCCAAACACAAAGACTGATAATAATGTTTTAAGCACTTCAAGTTTAAGTAGTGGATTGTGTGTGTATGTATGCATGAAAGTCTGTGTTTGTGTGTGTGCCTACTTAAAGTATCTCTACTGTAGGCAAATCAAACAGGCATGCTAATAAAGGAAACTTGAATTGAATTGAGAGAGAGAGAGAGAGAGAGAGAGAGAGAGAGAGACATTTCCCCAAGTTAAAGCTTCAAGTCTTTGATGTGCTCCAAGCAAGGGAAGTGCCCATGCGCACTCGGCTCAAGTTTGGAGGAACTCTGACTAATGCCCTGACCAACGTGATGACCACTACGCCCACCTGATTCACAAGCTTTCCTCACCCCACTCTTTCCCACCTGATTCACAAGCCTTCATCCACCTCATCTCACCTTTTCTAACCCCACAGTTACCCCACTCTCTTCCCCTCACTCTCTCATCTCCTCCCTCTCTTCTCTTCTCTGCCCTCCTCCCTGTCCCTGTTCTCTGTCCCCCTGTAGAAGCACATCCAGTACACGGCAAGGGAAGTGGCCATGCACAGCACTCGGCTCAAGTTTGAAGGAAGATCCCACTGATGGCTTACACTGACGTGATGATGACTACGCCCAC
>NC_085868.1:46087827-46089987 GCF_034702125.1 Engraulis encrasicolus
TCACTATTTTCTTCACTCCTCTTTAACGTTGAAATACATACAGAGGATCAATACAGAAACTAGCTTTCTTAACAAGTCTTAACAAACCAAGCTCAAGATACAGTAATTTAAAGAATGGAGTCTCTGTCATTGATGTTTTTCATTACAGCTACGTACCGTATCCCTCCCCTTCCAGAAAAAAAGCAGGCTGGTGATCTCAACATCATATCCATAATCAAAAAGTCATAATTACATGTCCCAACGTCCTGATTTATTTATGCCCCTCATTTGGCATTAATGGCACATCAGCCTCTAGTCTCCCCCCATTAAAAGGGAGCCACCACTCACGGATCTCTGCAGTAGACTGAAACCTCCACTTACTGTATGGACATCACTGCTGCTACACTGCCTGTTGGACATGCTAATCAGGAAGGGAGGCCGCCACCACACCAAGCACCAGCTGGGCATTTTAATCACCTTTCTGCTTTATTAGCTTGCAGTCGGAAGGAGGACAAACTTGACAACATGAAGGCGGAGCAACTCTATGATCTAACCTCTCCAGGATTAAAATTCTAAGGATAAACATGTTTTGAAACCCGTAATGAGTGCAAACTGACTAAATTGACAGCAAATACATACTGGCATTTAGAAAATTAGTGCTGGGGGTGCTGCAGGTGAACTTGTGGTGAACACATCCATACCATATGCGGGCAGTTGCCAACAGGGAGCCAGGTTCAAATCAGGTCATATCCCAACCCTACCCCATCTCTCTCTCACTCATTTCTCTGTCTCCCGCCTGACTTTCCTATCACAAGACATGCTTAAAATCCTCAAAAAGGTACAGTTTAACACACTGTCTGCATATGATATGGTCTCAGTACAACCTGAAGCAACAGTAGCCTAAAGTGAGAGCCCAACTGAGAAACTCCAACTCCCATTGTCATTGTTACACAGCACTCCACAGCACACAAGTGAAGACTGCACACAATGAAATTGCATTTATGCCTCACCCATGCCCCCAATGGCCCCCAAGGCAGCAGTGCGGCGGGACTGTACCATGCTCAGGGTAGTCATGGAGGAGGATGGGGGAGAGCACTGGTTAATTACTCCCCCCACCAAACTGGCGGGTCGGGAGTAGAACCCAGCAGCCTTTGGGCTACAAGTATGATTACCCATGACTGCCCCTGACTTAAGGAACACATTGATTTTGCCATTTCTTAGTTGTTCTGCTTCACACCATTATATTCAAATAAACAACAGCACAATGTTTCAAATTGACAAAAAAAGAAAGAAAAAGTCAGCCAGACGTACTGTCAAACTTTTTATGCCGACAGATGAATGTGGTTCGCAAGTTTTGACTCGTCTCCTCCACAAGGTTCTCAAACTCCATTTTGCTTTGCTGACTAAGTTTATCCTCCATCTCTGAAGTGCAGCAGGTGTAACCTTGAGAACACACACGCAGATGTTCGCCTGTGTGATGAACAGAAAGATGGACAGAGAGAGAAACAGACAGACAGACAAACAGACAAAAATAGAGAAAAAAGGAGTTAGGTTGAGACTGTGAAACGGAAAGATAGGCAGAGAGAGAGACAAACAGACGGAGACAGAGAAAAAAGGAGTTAGATTGAGACCGTGAAACGGAAAGATAGGCAGAGAGAGAGGGACAGACAGACAGAGAGAGACAGAGAAAAAAAGAGTTGAGACCGTGAAACAGAAATATAGGCAGAGAGAAAGAGACAGACAGACAGACAGACAGACAGACAGACAGAGACAGAGAAAAAAGATGCTCGGTTGAGACCTTGGGGAGGAAGTGATGTCATCAAAGAGAAAGACTTCCCATCTGATCAGGTTGCCTTTTGCAATTCTGGATCTCTGTAAGTCAGGATCACAAGCAGTATCCAATGTTGAAGTTTCATACACTGAGCCAGCGAAAGTGAGCCAGCTCTTCCTGTAACAGATCTCACAGCTGTACAGCACCCTAAGTAACCAGCAAAATACTGTGACAACAAAATATTCTTTAAATGCTTCAAACACTTTCAAAGATTATATCAAGTTAGGTTTTTTGTTTAAACCTGAAACCCCATAAACACCTTCCCAGGTTGTTATTATTGCAGGAAATTAAACAACACCCCTTTTGGTAATACAGCTGCGGAACATTCAGTGATTGTCTCTTTAACAAAA
>NC_085868.1:46090087-46153667 GCF_034702125.1 Engraulis encrasicolus
AAAGAGAGCCAGTACAGAATGGTTTGGGCTAAACCTCCCTCAAATGGAAACCATCTCAGGCTCCACTTGGCTCTCTTGCCATTGCTATGTAGCCTAGTCTGGGCCATCTCATAGTGTAACTCAGTGGTTCCCAAACTTTTTCAGCGGGCACCCCCTTTTGGATTTACGAATATTTTTGCAACTTCAGAATATTATTGCTTATTGCTTGGCAATTTTTTTGTCCATTAATATTGATAGATTTTCCATTTATAGTTTGTCCGCAAATATTGCTCCACAGGCCAGAAAATACATCTACTAGCCATACAAGTGAATACTTCAGTACCTCCGCGACCCCCCTTCAGTTGGAGGTCCCGACCCCCAGTTTTGGAACCACTGGTTTATGCCATGCTTACACAAAACGTGGCTTCTCAGTTAGTCTAAGTCTGGTCAGACAGCTATCTAAAACATTTAACATCCAGGATTCAGAGCAAATTATTTTTTGAGCATTCCCAACAGCTCACTGGAGTGTGTTTAAGGCAATGGCACACTAGTTCCGTTGGCAGGGGAGTGAAAATGAAGAGGAGTCTGATTGATTTTATCCTCAGTCAGTGTTGAAGCTTGCTGAGTTATGACATGAACAAAAAAAAGTCCCGGCCTCTGCACGGAGAGAAGTGCTGACAATGTGATTTGGCCAAATGAAGAGTGTCCTAGTAAGCAAGACAAACATGAAAACACAGAAAATACTGTGTATTAGCCTGGTGATTTGGTCTAGTACTGCACTGTTGCTTGTCAGCTTAAACCATACGGTGTCTATTAGATGGTTTGAACGCCAACTGTTGGTTCCAGAGCTTTGCATGTGTGGTGCCAGACTAAAGTCACCTTTTCTTATTTAGTCTGCCTTGCCAGGACGTCAAATTCAGTTTCAGTCGCGATAGCTAATTGTCATGACCAACTTCCTCCTCTTGAGGCAGTATTTATGGTCCTATAGTCCAGTGGTTCCCAACCTTTTTCTTCAGTGACCCATATTTTTACCATTGTAAGCTTTGGTGACCCAACCGCGACAGCGCCCGCACGAGAGGCCACATGATACTCTGTTTCCTGCAAAAATCATTTTATTCCTCAATTTGTCTTCAGTAAAATATAGAATAATGTTTAATGTATCACGTTTTGTTGCTTCTAAGACAAGTTTAAATGCTTTGTCATTTATTCAACATGGGCTATATATGGTATTAAAATTAAGCCCCTTAAAATCAAGAGGGCTTCGCGACCCACTGTGGATCTTTGGCGACCCATAGGCTGGGTCCCAACCCATAGGTTGGGAACGACTGCTATAGTCCATTTCCACATGACATGAGATGCATAAAAACACAGGCAGACCTGCACACTGCTATACTACAAAGTCATCTTTCAAAAGTTACCTTCAGTGCTAGTACAGGTTGATGTATTCTACTCTTTTTGCCCTGGCAAAAAATGCTTCTTACTAACACTATTTCAGACTGCAAAATTAGTCGGAATTATGTTTCAAGGGGTTGGAAACAATAACTTTGTTCGTTTTAAGGGATACGATGTTTTTGACACTAAGGGAAAACTAATCTAAACAAACGTGACGTATTACCTAATGGCTTACTGACAGAAACTCCGAGCACTGCAAGGGAGGAAGAGAGGGAGGGAAGAATAATGTAGTGTTGTTTTCTGTGTCATGAAGGGCAACGGCCTCCCCGACTCTGATAGAGTCGTCATCAGCACCCACAGAGCCCTGACAAGGCAAAAAAACTAAGAAAACAGCACTTCACTTGCTTGGACTTTTGCTAAAAAAAAGGCATATCTTTCTGTCTCTTTTTCTCGGATGGGAGGGGAGGGGAAAAGTTAAGAGTCGTAATCTAGAATGTAGAATGATATGTGCTCATGCATAAACCTTTTCATATACTGTAACACCCCAACAGCTCTTTTTGTCGTGTCATGCATTCTTTTTCCCCCTTGGGTACGGTCTAACAGCCTGGCGTGGATTTCCCTGTTACACTGTCTCTTGGCATTTCATGAGGACTTGAAAGGTACACCTTGCTAAACTTGTTTGCTTTGTGAAAATGCTTTCTATTCCATCTCTTCATGCAGACTTCTTCCCCTAAAAGCTTCCTCTGTAAGCTGTGCATCACAAGGCTACATCCATGTCTCTTGAATCGATTAGTGTTATCCAGGTTGGAGCTCTGAACACAGACTACAATGCAGGGCATCTAAGGAATACAAGATGCACAAAAGCGAAATGCCTCAGGCAAATGTGTCTGTAGGCAAGATGTTACTCATGGAATTATATTTGCCAGAATTTGAAACAAAGTATACTGAAATATTTAGATACAGTGATTCCTTTTCGTTTAATAACAGTGAAAAGGTATCAGGTTTCAGACTCAACTCAGTCCACACCAGTTGTTTTATTTAAAAACTGCTCGCTTATAACAGACACACACAAATAAAACCCACATTTCTTCTCTCACAAGTCAGCAACTATAAAGCCCCTGTCCGGTGCCAGGTAAACTTGAAAAATGTGCAGTCGTTGCCAGCTTATATCCATTTCTACTGGTGCACTACAGAAACGCAAAGAACACCACAAAGCAGCTGTCAATATTATTGTCTGTAGGCAAGATATTAAAAAACTCATTGCCTCATATTTGCCAGAAATTGAAACAAAGTATACTGACATATTTAAATAGATGATGAATTTCCATACTCCATTTTTAACAAATATTCTGAACATTATAGGCATACATACATGTAGTATGATGGACAAAGAGGACCTCAACTTGATCCTGTCCACCAGTGGCTCTAAAGATCATGGTGTATGAAATTAGCTGACCCTAACCAATCTGCTGAAAGCATATCTGAGGATAAATCTTTTTGTAAGGGATCCACCTATATACTGTACAAACGTCGCTAAGTAATACAGCAGATGGCGCAACTCATGAATAATGCTCAGATAACGCGTTAGGAAATGTGTTGTTTTGTTTGTCTCCGTATTCAATGCAGTCTAGCTGAACTGGTTTGTTGTGGAAGCTGTCAAAATAATTAACTTATGCAAATGGAGTGTCACTTTTCAATCGTCTGCTCTCCACACGTGACTAGCGGCATCTCTGCATTATTAGCACATGTGCACAATGTGACCGGAGTTGCCTCTCTGACATGATGCAGCATCCAATGAGCTGGATTACTACAGTATAATGTCACTGTCTGCTCGGAGCTGAAAGGGAGACACCTGACGCACTTGTGTTAGCATTGCTAATTAGCAATAATTGAGTGCTTTCTCTAGTTTCACTCCTGGGGCTAGCAGCCGGTTTGAGGAGAATTTATGTAAAGATGATTTCAAGACATTAAAAATCCAATTACACATGGCTGTTCTTTTTACTGGGTTTTATATTCCTTTGGACAGCACATGCAATCCTTCATATGCATGCACACGCTCGCACACACACATAAATCGGTGATCTCTTGCCAGGTAAAAAAAGACTCCATGTCCCATGATGGGGAACCTTGTGATTCAGATATCTGTGAAGGCCCATCACTGGCATCTACGTTTGAAGCAGAAATTCCTCACTTCGTCTTTGAATAATGTGACTTATGTGTACCAGTCAAAAACAAAGGCAGTGGTGCTTTTGTCATTACAAATAAAACTGATAGTGGGAAAGCCTGAATAGGGTAGAAGAAGTGTATACTTGTGTTAAGTACCTGCATTATCTTTGTAAATAAAGATATTTCAAACAGCCTGAAAGTACTTTCTAATTCAATGAAGCACTGCGCTACCCCTTTAACCCTCAAGCGACCGGCCTGTTTTTGCGACTAATCTGACCGAGCGGGGTCATTTATGACCCCAAGGAGTTTATATAGAAATACCACTTTATAAATTATTTTTTGGGGTTCATTCAAATTTATTTGCATCTTGCACATACTTGTCCCTCATATAAAGCAAAAAAATGTGAATTTGAACATTTTATTGTTTTGCTAAAAATGTGTCAAACTTACATACATATATGCTAATTATGATGTATGCCCTCATTTGCATATGTAAACATCAAAATACAAAAAACATCCAATACATTTTTTTCTTCTCTCATCATCAGTAATCAACTGAGAAAGTTTCATGGTGATATCTATCATTTACATTTTTTAGCCTATTCACTTGTAGTAGTCTTACCATAATAATACAGTATATTTATGCTAATTATGGAAATTACTCAAAGTGAAACTTTGGGAAACCAAGCTAAATTCTATCCATTAGGCCCATAGATGATATTTCTGCAATAAAACTTTAGGGTACTCAACATTTCTGGGTTCATGAAATTACAAGATCAGAGAATATGGTAATTTACATAGACAAAACCATGTCTCAAACATATAACCTTATGCACACTCAAAATTTCTCTGAAACTTTTTCTGGACATTGTAGCTCTGAAAAGGTGTCTTCCATATGTATTAGAGCAAAGAAATAATTCAACTGATGCTTCAGCCTTTGTATAGCCATATAATAAGGAAAATTCTAAAAACGCCATTGATTTCTACACTGATGACTTGTTTCCTCCCTCTTTGTTCATCAGGATGACTTCCATTTCATATTCTCATCATGTGTGTAGGACCACTGTGCCATTATATAAACAAATATGGAGCAAAAACAGAGAAAATGCCACCTGGGTGCCCTCACAATATGCTTTGTTGGCTATCGCAGGGGTGCCCTATTTATTAATATAATATAAGTTATTATATTTTAATACTATGAATATTTATATTTTGAATATTTTAGGGTCTGCTGACCATGGCCTGCCCCAAGACACAAAATACAAAAACCAGAGTTTGAAAATTACAACAGCAATGGACATTATAATGTTGATTATCTCATGGATCCTCTCGGGGTCATAAATGACCCCAGAGGTGTTTTGATTATAAATGTTATATAGATGGTCCAAATCTCACAAAAATCATTCACAACATGCACAACATATGCATTGACAAACTCATTGAAGGACAAGTTCTTCTGATGAAAATTGCAGAAATGGTGTATGAAAATATGTGGCCGGGGTCATAAATGACCCCAGTCGGTCGCTTTAGGGCTAAAGCTCTCCTTTGCCTGGAACTTACATTTAAAAATTGCATGAACTAGGTATTTGCACTCGGTTACTCACATGCAAATATTTTGTGATAATAGTCAACAGTTTAAAAAAGACGATTTGTATCCATTGCACTTCTTAAGTTTAAGGCCATTTCGCCATTAATCCAAAAGGCCTCTTTAATAGACCTACAAAAAAGGGCCACATTAACGTAGCATACATCAGGGTGTGTGGTCATAATAGGAGAAAGAGAAGTGCACTAATAGTGAAGAGCCGTTTTCAGTTAAAATACCACCGTCCTCTCCCCCTCCCCCCTGTTAAAAGTTTGTTGTTGTAGAAAAACAAAATGGACTAATAACCCATTTTGATATAGGCCAAATTCTTGCAGAGATTTCCCCAGGCTGCCTTGAGGTTGGAGATTTTATCACGATGATTGACTACCCAGGCACTGCAATATACGGCAGAGAATAACAAGTCACTCCATACTCATGTTACAAAACAACAAGAACACAACAACTAGCTTCCATATGCTTTTAAGACCACCTCATAAGATCCCTGGGATGATATCATGTTTCTTCATATTCGGTTGGTCCCCATGTTGAAAAAGGCTGGAAAACATCCAGACTAAGTATTGATTTATCTCCAGGCCCTGTGTTTAGTATGTTTGTCTGAGTCTTTAAAAGCTTGTTTATTTATGCTTGTACATGGTTACAGTATTTATGTTATTCGGCATAAATATTGGTTCCAGGAAGAGAGCCACAAAGTCGCTGGATCACAGCCATGTTTCAAACAACCACAAAAATACACCCACCCAGAAGACCCTTTATTTACACATAGGCCTACATACCACCATCATCTCACCAAAACCCAAGAGAATTATCTCCAGGGTTTAGCGATTGGTTGATATCCGATCCTCGCACAGATCGTGTTAACAGTGTCAGGGAGCCTTTTACAAGCACACGTTCATCCTGAACTCAAAATAGAAATGCATTAAGAGATGGCATGTTTTGGTTTCATCAAAATAGAAATGCATTAAGAGATGGCATGTTTTGGTTTCATCGCCAGCTCCATACAACCCCCATGTGAGATATCACAGCAATGACGCACACTCATTACTGCCTGAGGTTTGAGGATGGATATGAGCTGTATGAATCTGCCATTATTGCCCAATGTCTGGATATGAGCTGTATGAATCTGCCATTATTCCCCAATGTCTGGATATGAGCTGTATGAATCTGCCATTATTCCCCAATGTCTGGATATGAGCTGTATGAATCTGCCATTATTCCCCAATGTCCTGATTAATCCTGCACAGTATGTTTGCACTGCTCATTTCTACACTTTTGAGATGCTGTAAATCTCACTCAAAGCCTGCCATAGTGATCAGTACAGTAAAATACAGGGTTTCCCCAATAACTTTAATGCTAAGGCAGCCACCTTGACAAGAAACATCTATCACCCGGACAAGGTCCCCTGAAAAGATAAAGATTTCATCAAAAAATAAAAATAAAAAATACCCACTTACTGTTAAAAAGGTCTGGATCCAGCGCTTCCGTTTTTTTCCTTTTTTCTGATAAAGATTTCATGTTGGAATTTAATTTCTAAAGTTGCTTAACCAAAAAATATATACTTTTAAAGCCCCATCAACTTGAATAGCAAAAATTCTGCGGGAAACACTGAAATGATTCTTCAAGTATCTGGTAGAGACTGTAAGAGAGTTATGCCGTGTGTACACCAGGCGCTACCTACGCGACCCAGGTAGCTGGGGTGGTTGAAGAAGTTTCGCCATGAATTCGCTTTATTCGCTCTGGACGCGGCATTGACATGTTTGATTCAGCTAATCACATAACGGCTCTGTCTTGACAGCCTGGGACATTCGTTGATATGAACGTTCCAATTGGTTTTTGCTGAATCATGTCATAGCGATTGGCTTTACGATTAGCTTGAGTTTAATCGTCAAAATTCGCTCTGGTCGCCCAGTTCGCTTCGCTCCTAGCGAATTCGCTTTCGTAGCTTTATTCGCCTTTCCTCCATAGAGAAATAAAACTTCCGCCGCTCAGGTTGCGTAGTTCGCGCTTGGTGTACACGGGGCATTACTGTATACTAACAGCATGAGCAACCTTCCAGTTCCAGTTAACACAATGTGCATCCGTAGCCCCTTAATGTACGCCGTACCTCCTGTGGCACGCTGTAATAGACATTGAAAGTTAACTATAGTACTACACTACTATGACAGTGCACGGGACCTTTAGTAATATATTACGACTTGGTCATTGCCATTCTGGTAACAGCTGATTTATAATGCCGTGTCTTAAGGGGTTAATATCCCCCTGAACTTGAATTTCTTCCTCTCATTCTTTTTCCTCATATTTCCGTTTCCCCTGTCTACAAATCAGGATACCTTAATCATGCAAGAGGCGCTGAGCACAGAAATTGTTTGCAGAGGTGTTAGACCTGTAATGAGTGCAAACCTACTGTATGTCATTCAACACCTCAATGGCACTGCAGACAAATGGACCTGGCGAGGCGAGCGCTCAGCCGTGATCAAAGCAGCCCGGAACACAACAGGCCTGACATTTAAGGGGCCCTGATTTTCATTACACAATGCCATTAAGGGGACAGACAGAGAGAAGGGATAGTGGGTGGAAACGTAGAGGAAGAGGAGGAGGATAGAGAGAGGAGAGAGAGAGAGAGATTGCTGTGAGATTGAATCAGCCTCAGGCACAGGTGAACAAGGAATGTGGAGAACTCTGATCTTGACGAGTGTGTGTGTGCGTGTGTGTGTGTACATGTGTACAGTATGTACTGTATGTATGCGTGTGTGTGTGTGTGTGTGTTATGGCACAGGGTGCGTGGACAAAGGAAGTCTATAGTAGATGACATTCATTAAGATAAGCATTTATGTATTGCATAGATATGTGCATTACATAATGGAACGTCACACTGTCCTAAATGCATGCAATGTTTCGACAATGAGTCATAATCAGGCATAACACGTCCATTTATGGTCATGGTCAGGTCCATTTATAGGCCTACACTATTATAAGAATTACCTACCAGCACATCATAAAATGTGCTACAGAATGACAGATAACGAACAAAATGTTTAATTCAACAATCATGTAAAGTACTAACCAACAAAGCAGCTTACAACACATGCCACAGGAGGTATAAGGCAAAATTGTGTCTGCACTCTCCACATGTAAATGTACAAAAGTAATTGGACTAAAATAAAACAGATGTTGTAAACATAGGGTCATTCCAAGTCAATTCACAAGCCATCCCCAGGTGACCCTCTCTGATTAGCCTGATATGCAGGTGCCATACAGGTACCTTTTGATGCCAATTGAAAGAATCCCAAGTATTAGCATCCTATTGCTAACGGCTGTTCATCACGCTTTTCACAAATCCAGTTATCAAGGCTTAGTATACTATCCACAAATAATTAAGGTATGATATTTGAAAGTATCAGATAGACCTGATCACATTGAGAGTGCAACATGATTGGTAAACTTGTATCTCCCTTCAAACTAAAACTAGAGGTGTCCAAATCTACTTGTACATTTTGTATGCAATTCACAGGCTTGAAAAGTGGGCATGGCACCCAAACTTTGGAGGGTCTCATCTCCACAACCGTTCGACGAAGGATGCTAATACTTAGGAATATATAAATTGGCATGAATAGGTAGGCCTACCTGTATGTGAGATATCAGGCAGAGGTTCACCTGGAGAGATTCTATTCATGTGAATTGACATGGAATGAGCCCATAGTCAAGTGTTATGGCTGGAGGTCTGAAGTTGTTTGGAGAGTGACACCCCTGTTCCTCCAAAATGTTGCCCATAACAAATGCACTCTCCCATTGTGTGTGTGTTTGTATCAACTGGAATAAGATAATGTTAACCTTACCGAGAGTTATGACTGGTAGGCTGAGGTTCCTCATAGACATCACAGTTCGCCAGTAACATGCAGCCTCATACAGTATGCACATTGTAGCCTCTTTGTGCAGATGGGGTCGCTGGCTATTTCACTATTTGATGAAAATACTCAACTACATCGTACCAACATTGCTTTGACATTACTGACAGCCTTAAGACAGATTAAGACATAGCCATTACAATTTTGGTGAAAGTAAGGTTATAACATAGGCTCTGCGCTAAGGGGTTAAAATGTGGCCTGTGACAAATGTCTGCACTGTCCTCCAGACTGTGGATGAAGCAATTTGACTAAAGCAATGTTAGATGTGCAATAGATAACTTGAAAAAGAACTACGCGAGGCACATGAGGAATATTTAAAGGCCTGTCCCATTGTCCCCTTTTGCGCCCGCCGGCGACCCTATCTGCAGTATGAGGCTACTGTGAAATTATACTACTTTGTGTTATTTTTGTAATAGCCTTTATTTTGACAATCACCGTGGTGTGTCATGTGAGGGTAGGGTAGCAATTACATGTAGGTATTTAGGCACCTGTTCACCTGTTCACTGGCCGGGAGAGGGAAAGGCGTGGGAGAGCACAATTTCTGTTGGCCGCTCGCTTACTTTGCTTGAGACATTGTTGCTGTTCAAGGCACTACCACACCTTTTACACTCATCAGTAGGTCACTCGAGGTGGCGGTTTTAGAGTAGGTTTTAACCTTTGTATTGGATCTTTTCTTTTTGAAATTCAAGTTTTTATTGATCAAACTTTAAACACACACATAAAAGGTCCACACAGTACATTACAGTGTCCTGTTGTACATAGCTCACCTATACGCCACCTTGACATCTCCATCAAAAAACATGGTCCAGAAAATAACAGTCACATAAATGGAAATACGTAGAAATATATAACGGCTGTCGTCACATACACCTTATGTCATTTTCATGTGTACCCAGAAATCATTCCAGATCATTCGTTTCTCATCATTAAGCCTTTCCAGCATACTCTCATAAGAGGCTGCTTCAATTACAGCATTGACCCAGTCTTTCAATTCCAAAGTTTTAACACACTTCCAATTCCGTAGAATAATTCTCAGTGTTGTGATACAGCAGAGTTTTACCACAGTGAATGCGTGCTTTGAAATGCTTGGTACCACTGACTTGTCTCCAAGTAAGCAAAGTCTGGGATCAGCAGGCAGTGAGAAACCCAGCCATTCTTCTAATATCCCAAGGATTTTACACCAAAATGGGTGAACATAAGAACACTCCCAGAGCATATGAAGAAATGTACCATCTGTTTCCTTGCACTTCCAACATAGGCCATTTTCAGCTATACCCATCCTATACAGTCTAAAGGGGGTATAGTAGTACCTGTGTACCACTTTATAGTGGATAAATTTCCCTCTTGCTTCCCTAATGTTTTTACCCACATTTGCCATAATCTTTGACCATTCACCTTCATCAAAGTCGACTCCTAAGTCCCTTTGCCATATTAGTTTCAAACTACAGCAATTATCTGAAGTTGCATTAATAATTAAGTTATAGCACACAGATGCAGTATGGGCTATATGTGGTTGCTGAAAGTAAGTAAGCACTGGGTTCTCATTGAAATTAAATTTGTCCCCAACGCAATGTCTGATTTGCAAGTATTTCCAAAAGTGCCCTCTCCCTTCTATATTGTATTTTCCCATTAAATCAGAGTATGACATAACTTGTCCATCCACATATAAATCCTTCACTGTTGCTATACCTTCCAACAATTTTTTTCCCAATACGAATGTCTGGGTTGTTCCACAATGATGCATAGGATTGTCTGTAGTGTGACAGTTTGAGGAGTTTATGGATTTTACACCAAACATAGCGTGAGTGTTCAATCACAGGGTTTGACTCCTGCGTCAGTCCAGAGCGTTGTGAAAGAATGTCCAAGGGCTTGCATGGAGAGGCCAGACTCTGTTCGAATGTGACCCAGTCCAGATCAGAGTCAGTATTTCTCCAGTGTTTTGCAAGCTGTGCCATTTCAAAAGAAAGGTCATACATTTTCACATCTGGTAGTCCAAGTCCTCCTTTATCTTTCAAGGCACACATTTTACTCATTTTAATGTGGGGTCTTTTTCCTTCCCACAGGAAGTCCTTAACAATGTTGTCATATCTCTTGAAAATGATGTCTGGAATGTTCAAGGGCAACATCATAGATATGTAATTGAACTGAGGAGCTACAACCATTTTGACCACATTAACCTTTCCCCATAGAGTTAGTTTGAGGTGTTTCCATTTTTCCACATTATGTTGTATTTTTGTCAGCAGGGGGTCATAATTAAGTGCCATAATCCCCTCTAAATTCTGAGTCAAGCGCACACCAAGATACTTCATACCTGAAGGAACCCATTTGAAACCAAAACCAGTTACCATGTGAGAATAACATGTCCTTGTAATTGGCATTGCCTCTGATTTTCTCCAGTTTATTTTGTAGCCAGAAACAACTGAGTATGATTCTATTACCTCCATCAGTAGTGGTAAGGAGGTGGCTGGCTCACTCATTAACAATAAAATGTCATCTGCATACAGCATTAGTTTCTGTTCTGTCTCTTTGTCTACTCCTTTCAACCCTAGTATATTTGGATCCTCCCTAATTTTAATAGCCAAAGGCTCCAGTACCATGGTAAAAAACAACGGGGACAATGGACAGCCTTGGCGAGTGCCCCTTGATACTGTGAAAAATGGAGACATCATGCCATTGGTTATTACTGCTGCTCTTGGGTTCTGATACAGCAAATTAACCCATGCTCTAAAAACCTTGCCTAAGACAAAACTTGTCATAGTTTTAAACAGAAAATTCCACTGAACTAAGTCAAAAGCCGTCTGAGCATCTAATGATAGTGCTGCCCCTGGTGTACTTTCAGAGTAGTTTAGCCACATAAGATGCATTAATCGCCTTGTATTGTCAGCTGATGATCTTCCCTTTATAAAGCCTACCTGATCCTTATGGATTATTTTAGGTAAGACCTTCTCTAAACGTGATGCTAAGACCTTTGCCAATATTTTGCAGTCCACATTTAAAAGACTCACTGGTCTAAAGTTTGCAGGTTCAGTCGTGTCCCGATCTTTCTTTGGTAACAGTGTTATAATCGCTTCCATGAATGAGTCAGGCAGCGAATTTACTTGAAAGGCTTCAGCAATAACATCAGTCAGTATTGGAGCCAGCGTATCTACAAATTTCTTGTAGTATTCAATAGGGAGTCCATCTGAACCAGGAGATTTTCCAAGTTTCATAGAAGATATAGCATTTCTCACTTCTTCCTCAGTGATGGGTTGGTCTAGCGCTTTTGTTTGTGATGCGTCTAATGTGGGGAGATTCATGCTTGCGAAAAACTGGTTCACCTTTTCTTCATCTGCATTACAAGGGGCTGTATATAGCTGTTCGTAAAATGTTTGGAAGACGCTATTTATTTCTTTTGTGGTTGAGACCATGTTATCCCCTTTCTTAATTGCAGGAATTATGTTAGCAGCATTCTGTTGTTTGAGCTGCCTGGACAAAAGTTTTCCTGTTTTTTCACCTCCTTCATAAAATCTTGTCCGCAACCTGAACAATGCATGTTCAGCTTTTGCATTATACAAGTCATGTAACTGGTACTTATATTTACAAATCTCTTGGTATAACTCGTCTGAATACTGCCTGGCTAGATTCTTTTCCAGAGCACATATTTTCATTTCTAGGTCACTGAGAATTTCTCTTCGTTCCTTTTTCATTTTAGATGCACGTGCGATTAGTTTTCCTCGAATATAGGCCTTAGACGCATCCCACACTGAGGATAATCTCTCTGTACTTCCTATGTTTAAGTCAAAAAAGGAGATCAGATCCTCAGCCAGCATTGTGCTAAATACTTCGTCCTGTAATAATGAAGTATTTAATCTCCATCTTCCTTTTCGTCCTGTATCTGGGTTCAGATTGATATCCAGTTCAACCGTAGCATGATCTGACAATGCAATTGGTCCAATTTTACAGTTTATGACCTTATTAGTAATATCTTGTGACAGTAAGAAAAAGTCTATCCTTGAATGGGATTTATGGGCATGCGAGAAGAATGTGTACTCTCTTTCCTTTGGATTAACTAATCTCCATATGTCATTTAGACCTAAATCCTCCACCAGCATATGAAGGGCAGCCCTGTCCTTTGGCATGGATGTTCCCTGATATTTACTCTTATCCAGACATCCGTCCATAACCTGGTTCCAGTCCCCGGCTAGGATTATTTGCCCACTTTTACTACCCAAAATTGTATTTAAATTATGGATAAAGCTTGCATCTGCAGTATTTGGTGCATAAACACTGCACAAAATTACTTTTACACCATTAATAAGCGCTTCAATACATATCATTCTTCCCTCTTTGTCCTTAGTTTCTGATATTATATTAAAGTTAAGGTGCTTATTAATTAGAATGACTACACCATTCTGTTTGCTAGAAAAAGAAGAGTGGAAAACATGTCCCACCCATTCTCGCTTGAATTTTAGTGCTTCTGTATCCCTTACATGGCTTTCTTGTATAAAGGCTATATCTGCCTGTTTTTGTTTAAGATAAGATAACACCTTTCTTCTTTTTATAGGACTTCCACAGCCGTTAATATTCCACGTTACACATCTAATATGACTACCTGTTAACATAAATCATCATGGAGATACATGTCAAGGTGCTGCCCCCTAGTGGGTAATGGCGTGGTACAGGACATTCATTTAAATTCTGAAAAAAATAGTTGGACCTTTCAAACAAAACCAAACATTTCTGTAACCCCTCCAGAAAAAGTAAACAACAACGTATAGCATTGTCAATACCCCCCTCAGAAAACACAAGAAAATAAACTAACAAAAATGAATAAAGACCCGCGGTCTTCTTTCCACAAACCCTGATTCCGGTCCGTGACGTGCCGGGTAGCCCCAAGGGCTATGCTTGAACAGCAGCACACTTACCTACTAGTCCCACCCACCAACCCACACCACCAGCTCCTCATCTAAGCTAACATAAAATGAATGCTCACAGCATTAATCAGTTGACCCACCACAGCGCTCACGAATGAACTTCTCAGCCTCCTTGCTGGAAGTGAAACTGCGCTCCTTCCCGTTCCAAGTGAAACGGAGGGATGCTGGAAGCGCAAATGTAAACCTCACGTTGAGCTTGTGCAACATCTTCCGTGACGCAGTGAATTCTCTTCTTTTCTTGGCCCGGTCCCTCGACATGTCGGGAAAGAAAGACACTCTGCAATCTCTCCATTCGATGGATCCCTTCTCTTTGGCTGCCTGTAAAATCGTATCCCTCGCGGATGTGCGCAGGAACTTGATCAAGACGGTTCTTGGTGGTTTATCCTCGTCGTGGTTGTCAGCTGCCCTTGTTGCTTTTTTAGCTTCGCGCTTGCCCACACGATAAGTCCCTTCAATCTCGAACTCTCCATCCAATTCGATTCCTAGCCCCTCGGATATCAGCTGTTGTACGCAGTTGACAAGTCCATCTGTTTCTAGTTCCTCCGTTAGACCGATTAGTCTCACATTGTTGCGACGGTTCATATTTTCCAGTTCCTCTATTCGATTATACAGCGTATCCAGACGTTCATCTGCTCTACGGCTTTCTTCAGTTAGCCTTGAAGCAGTGTCCTCAACTGTTGATATACGTTCCTCTGCTTCATCCAATCTCACCTGGATTGAGCTCACAGAGTTCTTTAAATCAGTGACTGTTTCTTTTATCGATGAAACATCTGTGGCGACCGTTTGAAGTGTGCTTGCAATTTTACCCATTTCGGATAACATGTTGTCCATTTTGGAGTGTTCAGGTGTCGGCGAAGTCTGTCTTGTAGCCCTGCGGTTCGATGTTTTTCCTTGGAAATATTTCGATGTAGATGACATCTGACGCGTTTTTTGTTGCAATATTGGAAGCACTATATATAATGTTCAATCGTGGCAAAACTTTGCTTAGATTAAGGAGTGAATTTATACGGATATTGTAATTAAATTGGTGGGTTCAGGGACCGACGAAACTATGCTGCCATCTTCCTCGGCTGCCCCACGTGACTCCCTTTGTATTGGATCTTAAAGGTGGGGTTGCAGGTATGACATCACGTTGGGGGAACTCCGACAGGATTCTAAGGTTTTACATAGAATCCTATGAGCCTGCGGAACCCCCAACGTGATGTCATAATAGTACATTTTCTTAAAGTGGTTAACCAGCAACCCCACCTGACACCAAGAGACAAGTGTTTGTGTGCAACAGCATTAGTTACTCCCACCAAGCCTCTCTGTCAGGGCTGGACTGGTAATCTGGCACAGCGGGTAATTCCTGGTAGGCCCTGCACCCCTGTGGCCCCCTATTTTCAGAAATGTAAAAACATATATATATAATAGGGCCCACCAGTGAGTCAGTTCTGCGCCGCTAATTATGAAGGGCCCCTTTGATCCAGAAGTGCCCAGGCCCTATTTCTCCTCCAGTCTAGCCCTGCTCTCAGTGGTTTAGCTCGTAGCCACTACAAATTGCATAGCCATTACGGTCTTGTCTTATTCTGATCATACTGTGCTATAACAGCCTGCTGTGCCACTGGATTACATGAGGAGAGAGAGAGAGAGAGAGAGAGAGAGAGAGAGAGAGAGAGAGAGAGAGAGAGAGAGAGAGAGAGAGAGAGAGAGAGTACAAATGCCTAATATACCCATAAACACATGATTAGTGCAGTTTTCATACGCCTCTCCAGAACCATATGTTGGCTTAGAGCAAATGTAAATAACCGTTAATTGGCGTTTCAGCTTATTATATTCTTTGAGATGCAATATGAATAGATTATTTTAGGCTGTGGTGGGTTTTTTTTTGTTGCTCCTCTCTCACATTCTGTGCATCTGCTTTTCCTGGTGAAAGCATAAATGTGATAACTACACAACAGATAGCTGAAAACCCTATCTGAGCCATGCCAAAGAGCATGAATTAAAGCTAAGCTACAGCATAGCCTTGAGGAGTTTATAAATTCCACACTAAGCAGCAGACATCTTCTCCTTCCTGGGGATTAAAGCCCCCTGCTGGCGTGTTGTGCTTCAATATCAGGTAGGCTGCAGACACCCTGAACTTGACACATTTTTTTTGCTGTTAAATCCTGAGAGACTTGGGTGATGTTTTGACGTTGTTATAGTAGACTGTATCTGAACATAAACACATACTTTCAAGGTTTGATTTACCCTCTTATTTGGTAGGCCTATTTGAGCAACACAGGTTTGTGGAAACATTCTGGTACCATTGAGGAGATTCTTCATGATGTATTTGATATTTATTAGGTCATTAGGCTATTATATCAATCAGGTATAGGGAACTGAAAGGCCAGAGACTGATTTTTAGTTAAAGTTTGTGGTCATGTACGCCTAAGGGAAGTGACATTTTATATTTTCCCTTGTAGGCCTACACTATGCATTACAAAAAAAATATTTGGCTCGGCCTACTGTGATTACACTTGCTTGGCAAAGGGTTTTGTGATTGGGCCAACAGGTTGTTATATATGTGTAGGCTTAACAAGTAGGCCTAAATGGGATAGTCAGTCACACACCAATTGATTGTTTGGCAAGTGGTGCCTATGTCACGAAGCAAGTTAATCACATAACTGTTTCAAACTTTCTGAAAACTTGACAGCCTGCAATTGTCTAGGTAAGCCATGACAGGACCATCAAACCATGTTAATCCATTGAGTCCATGTTATTTTGCTGTTAAGAATCTTGGCAACGTTGTGTTTTAATGTGTCTAGCCTACACAGTAAATTGTGTAGTGTTAAAATAACACTTAAAGAGTTAAAATTAACACTGTTCTAGTGTCTATTTGGTCCTGCTCCAGATCAGTGTTAAACACTGGTGTTAGATGTATAGTGTTAAGCTAACACTATAAAGAGTAAAGCAGTTTCGGGGAGCACCCTACTAAAGAGTAATTAAGCACCTCCCATCCTCCACCATGACTGAAACACCCTGCGCCTGGCATCAGTTTGCCACACTGCTCTCTTAAGATAATGTTTGAAGTTGCTGAAAACATGTAAAATGTCTATATTTTACATATCAGTCCATGCTGTACTGCACCACAATGTGAGAGAAATTTCAGCTGAGCATGTATGAACACAATCTGGGGACTAATACAAAATGTTTTCCTTAATGAAGTTTAAAACATAACCATACCATCTACTTCAAGTGCACAATGGAGCAAGCAATGTAACATGTGCTGTTACTGACTAGCTCACAAAGCAGGCACAAGATGTAGCTAACAAATGCCATAAGCCAAAAGCGCCTTTAGCTTGCTTGCAAACATCAAGTGCACAATGGAGCAAACAATGTAACATGTGCTGTTACTGACTAGCTCACAAAGCAAGGCACAAGATGTATTTAACAAATGCCATAAGCCAAAAGCGCCTTTAGCTTGCTTGCAAAGCAGGTAAACAAGCGCTATGCTGTGCCATACTGACCAGTCAGCAGGCAGGCAAATATTTAAAGCACTGTGACAGTCCAGGTTTATATACAGGCTCAAGAGTACCATGTGACCAGATTGATTAGGAGTTTTTCAGGTGCAAGCAATTGAGTCATGATATACCAGCCCTAAGTAATTAGGTTTGGCCAGGCGCTGATGGACAGATTGGTTGTGAGGGGCCTGCTTGTTACCGGCAAAGGTGTAACAAGTGCTCAAGTTATTTCTTTCACTCAACACATCTTTTGTGTGATGTTGTGTGCACAGCCAAACCTTAGATCAACCCAACCAAGTTGAGTTAAATGAATGAAATGGAATAATAAAAAAAAATATTGTGTAGATGATTAAATCTGGAGGAATTGCTTGGTTTTACTGTAACCAAAGGGAACATTTCTAGGTGGTAGATTTTGGTTTGGTAATAACCCCAACCTTTAGAGAACCAAAAGTCAAACGTTCTCTTTACGTTCTCTGTTACTAGGGCATACAATGGCGCAGACAAACTCCATCACCTCGAGGAGGCGGGGGCTCTCTGGAGTACTTCTAACTCCACACAATTTAACAACTTCATTTGTCACTGACACTGGAGAGCATCTCACTCCATTTGGTGTTGGAATTACTCCAATAGTGTTAATAAGCCTTAACACTGCAAAATTAACACTGGCGAATTTACTGTGTACACGAATGTGGTCACAGAGACTGCATGGAAGTGTTCAAAATGCCAAGTTTATTTCTTCAAAACTTCAACCAACCATTCTAATAGGCTAAGTAAGGCTGTTGGTGAAAACGGCACTGGCTGTCGACACCACAGATAATGTTTAATGATGTGGTCTTACCTGATATCTCCTGGTGAGGAACACGTGTGAGCCTAAAGCATTTGGCGGTGTAAGCATGCCAAACATCATCGCCGCTCCGCGATTTAGCACCAGGGACAGCAGCACCGCCAGAGTGCAAAAGACTTCTGTGAACATCGCGGGCATGTTAATCCAGCCTAGACACCCGTTATTTCAAATCCATTGAAAAGTGACAGTGCGGCAATCCGCAAATTCCATTGTCTTGATCCAGGGCTAAAGGAAGAGAAATATTTGCAGAAAATAATAATAAAAGATACACTTTACTTCCCATGCACCTTGTAGCGGTTCCCCCTGTGCGCGAGACAGAACGAACACATGTTTACTGCGAGAAGCCCAGCCCCCGCAGAGCGACAGTTTGTGAGCTGTCCAGTCAACTTGTCTCCCGACTGGAGTCCCATACTGGTCCTATTTCTGTTACAAGCAGAAACTAGAAATCCTGAGAAGGGAGACACACACTGAACGCATACCCCAGTCATATGCTGAGGGAGAGAGGAAGCGCAGCAAAAAACACGGACTGGATCAGAATGGCCCTCACGACAACTTTTTACGCACGCGTAAAAAGTCAATCAATGGCCACCCAACCAACTTGGGGCATGTATCGCATGCCTTGATTTTGTTTATTGTATCTGCCGAAGTTTGAGATAAAATTACTTTCATCGTGCTAGACATGGCGTCAGTAGATTCATTTCATTTCACAAATACTTGGAAACCCTCCTCCGCATTCCAAATCAAAGCAAAAAAAAGTGAATATTGTTCTATTCAACCAACGTGAAACTATAAGCCTACCTGCTTAAATGTGTTAGGCTATACCAGACGTCTCTTCTGCAGGGTGTCTCTGAGAGTTACAATTAAAGGTGCACTGTGTAATATTTTTAGCAGTTTATTTCAAGAATTCATGCTGCCCATTCACAAACGTTACATTTTTTTTAACAAATACCTAACACCACCATCACATTATTATGACTGGGAAAACTGCTCTGTTCATACACAAAAAGGTAAATCTTCTCCATATCTGCCATTTTGAATGTCCACAAATAAACATTTTAAGCAGCAAAACTTACTGTACTTTGGTAAATATTCATGAAAAGATCAAATTTGGCAATAGGCAACACAGTTTGAATGTGCAGCATAATACTCTGGCCAACATACACATGCACCTTTAAAGGTAGATATCAAAGACTAATTACAGCAGTTTGTTTTTCCGAAATGTATGCTGCATTCACATTTTGTACACCACATTTACTCTGTAATAAACTAATATTTAGGTCTACTAGTTTGACAAAAATACAGGAAGTTTTGCAGCCAAAGATGTCTCTGACTGGTGATTCAAAATGGCAGACAAAAGGAAGATCTTCAGAGAT
Source organism: Engraulis encrasicolus (assembly GCF_034702125.1). Taxonomy (NCBI): domain Eukaryota; kingdom Metazoa; phylum Chordata; class Actinopteri; order Clupeiformes; family Engraulidae; genus Engraulis; species Engraulis encrasicolus. Next base: position 46,109,742 of record NC_085868.1, read on the forward strand.
TCATACTTGAAACCACATGCTAGCAAGTAAAAATGTTCTGTTCACAAACATATATTAATTTCTCAGTGTTAATTCAACACTTAGAGGTCATTTCAACTCTATATCAAATGGGATCATACACTGATGTAAAATAGTAACAGGTGAGTGCAACCATATGTTCAGGGTTGAATTAACACTCCCGTTGTGGAGGAGAATGTAGTCTTCATGGGTCTCTCTAGATCAGGGGTGTCAAACTCATTTTGGTCCGGGGGCCGCATACAACCCATGTGGACCTCAAGCGGGCCGCATTAGTAACATCATCGCAAAAAAAAAAAAAAACGAAAAGCAGAGGATTAGTGTTCAGTACTATCACGTTTTAAGTGTGTTGAATATGTAGAAAGCAATGCAATACTGATAATCCTATGCACAATTTCCTTGACTTCATTCATTCATTGCCAACCGTCAATGAATTAAATATGGGAAAGTTCATTTTAGCAGGGCATGTGGGGGTTTCCCCCCGGAATTTTTTTTTATTTCTTAGATGTAATTTCCTGCATTTTCAAGCATTCTAACATCCCGTTTCCAGTTTCAGCTTAATAGGAACCAATACCAATCAAATTATATTCATTATTTGATTACAACCAATACCAATACAATACGAATAAGAAGTATTAACATTTTATCTCTATATATGAGATCTATAATATATGAGCTTTACCAAATGCCTGTTACAGTACAAATTCACCATTTATAATAGAAGTGTGATGTGCACTTTACTAGGCCTACATATATACAGTATAACAGAGGGACCATTAGGTTAATGTCATGCAGGTCTCGATTTTGCCCCGAGTGGCGTAATTGCGCATTGCGGTTATTTCATTGAATTTTTTTTTTTTTTTTTTTACATCCGGGCCTGATGGAACCCTCTGGCGGGCCGGATGCGGCCCGTGGGCCATACGTTTGACACCCCTGCTCTAGATTGTTGGTTACACTATGTGGTTTCTCGCAACAGACAGCGGGATCAGTGACAGGCTAGCAAGTAAAAATGTGAATTCAACACTCAGAGAGGTGAATTCAATACAATATCAAATAGGACCATCTTTATGCTCAGGGTTGAATTAACACTCCCGTTGTGGAGGAGAGTGTAACCTCTTAATGGGTCTCTATTGTTGGTTACACTCTGTGGTTTCTCGCCACAGACAGTAGGGGATCAGATCAGTGGCTTTCACTGTGACTAGTAGGAGGAAGTGCTGCACCCGTCTTCTTGCCCATCATCTCTACCGCACTTCCCTTAGTACTCACCCCCACCAACACCTCTCAACCCCGCCTTAACATATAGGCCTAGTTCTGCCCTTGTGGGAGTTACTTAAGATCAGATGTTAGGTTCAAACCAGTAGTGTGTGGGTGATGTGGCAAATAGTAAGTGTCCTCTTGTACCCTCATCTACTGCTGAAGTGCCCTTGAGGACATATTCCATGAGAGCTGTCCTTGTACCAGATCAGATGCTTCATGTACAAATACTTCCATAGATTTCCTATTGAATATTTACATTAGTGAAAATCTGAAAAAAAGATACATTTTCACCTAAAATCTCAAATGTATCAGTTCATGCTTAACCCCTTAAGGCGCGGCTTTATAAATTAGCTGTTACCAGAATGGCAATAACCAAGTTGTAGTGTATTACTAAAGGCCCCGTGCACTGGCATAGTAGTGTAGTACTATAGTAATTAACTTTCAATGTCTATTACAGCGTGCCACAGGAGGTACAGCGCGCATTAAGGGGCTACCAGGTAATTCACGTGTTTTTTTCCAATTTCCCATGAAATTTAGTACACATGTACCTTTACATGTTAAGTCAATATTACATCTGAAATATTGCCTGAAAAGTTACTCACAGAGCTTTTTTGTGTGTAACTAAGTTTTGTACATGAGGCCTCAGATGCCATGACTTAACTTAACACGTGTGATTCAAAATGTTTTGTGTGCTACAATGTTTATTATGTCAATGAGTTAAAACCTTCAATTATCTAAACCGCATTTATTCCCCGCTCACCTGCTCCAATGCAGCAACTCGCTTTCTCGCTTGTACCCACCATCCGCCCCGATCAACCCCTATCTTCATCATCTCGATCTTTTAAATCCAGGATTCCGCCCTCGCTCCTCCTCGGTTCTGCTCTCTGTCTCAATAACCAGTCAGGGGGTGTCCGCTCTGAGTTCACACATATTCGTGGGCGCGGATATTGTCCGAGCTCTCAGTTGGAGCCCCGTACTCCCGAGTCCAAGAATCGTTTTAACCGTAGCCAACATCAGGCTAGGCAGTAATTTCAGCAACCAATACGTTATTTTGATATTTGCTTTGAACTATTTTTGCTATTTGCTTTTACGCTCCTCAAATGTAGTGGTCCAGTGACCCCGTAAAGCACAAAACCACGCAGACAACCATTCTCCTGCAAGAACAGCACGATCACGAGAAGCCCGTTCACCAGCGAGAACGAAGATGTATGCATACATAGGCTACTGAATTCTTGTTTCACATAGCGCACTACTGAAAAGCAACAAGTGGTGACCGAGTCGGGCTGTGTCGAGCTGTACCTGGTAGAAATCGGGTAGTGGAAAAGAGGCTCATGTCATCTTTGGAGAGCATGATTCATGATTGTTGACAACATGACCATATCAACATATTTGAGCACTCATTCACATTCATTCAAATACCCTGCTGTAAAGACCTATTGTATATTCACAAAATACAGCCACAATAAAACTGTCATCATATCCCTGCCTGTAATTGTTAGTTACAGTAAACAAATGTTTACTTTCCCTTTCCTGCACTTTAACTAAATGCAATAACACAGTCTTGATACAATTTATGCAGCATTGGGGAAAAACATCTAGTTAAACACAGGGTTGAACCTTCACGGATGTGCAGGCTCAGGTTGATACAAATAAGAAAAGAAAAGGGAGCTCGGTGTGCAAACTTTATTTTTTATTTTCAGGTTGATGTTTTTGCCATCTACAGCCTGCAGCTATGTCACTATCAGCAGGCCATTGACATGCTCCCCATGCTAAATTATATATTAAACCAAACATTCAATCATGCTTCCTCCACTTGTTTTGAGAGGGACAGTGCACCTGTGGAAATGAAAAAAAAAACCTCAGGTTACCGCTGCAAGGGGCAATTAAACATGAAAAAAGTTTTTCCTAAGATGACTGAGCTTGTCTCGCTTCTAGAAAATCAATATGGTCAGAGGAGGTGTTGCCTAAAGGCAGATTTGTGATCCATCGGCTCCCCTGTTGGAATGTCACGTTGAGCCCCAAGAAGCTGAGCAGTGACTTCCAGTGTGGCCTAGAGCAGTGGAGAGCCTGGGGGGCCGTGAAGGGGTGCTAGGGGGGGCGTGGAAGGTTGGAAGAAAAGGTATAGCAAAAAATAATAATCATGTATTAATTAATGTAAGCAAAATAAGCAAAAAATAAACAATATTCCCAGTAGTTGAGAATTACATAATAATCTATTTCATCTCTGAATTCTATATTTTATATATCGCGATGGGGCACTGACACACAGACTGGTTGTGAAACAGAGTATTCAGAAAAAATAGTGTGGCACGGCTCATGTCAGGGGGGCCTTGGCTGGAATCTGCCAGTATATGGGGGGCCTTGTCATGGTTAAGTTTGGGAACCCCTGGTCTAGAGGGCCAATGAGAAACCAGCCCCAGGGAAGGGAGAAGAATAAATTTAATCCCCCCCCCTCCCTTTGTCCCTTCTGTATCTCTCTCTCTCTCTCTCTCTCTCTCTCTCTCTCTCTCTCTCTCTCTCTCTCTCTCTCTCTCTCTCTCTCTCTCTCACTCACTCTCACTCCCATGCTCCCCTTTTAACCCTCTGGTTGTGTTACGGTAAAAAATTACCATTTTGAAACTTCATTCTTAAATATCTTCTCTATTTTTCATCATACACAAATGACACTTCATGATATCCTCCAGCTAAGCTATTCAAATGGTCAAAATGAAATATAATGAAATTCCTAAAGAATTGTGGAAGATACACCAACTTGTAACATTCATGGTGTTTCGGTCAAAAATGACCGGACCATTAATTTACATCTCCTAAAGTTATATATTACAGTTATATTACATCCACTTTACTCTCATATTCTTTTTTGTAGGATTTTCAGAATACAACCATATGTGCCACATTAGATGTTTACAGTTAGTTGAAATACTTGAAAAAAGTAAAGGTGTTCCAAACTGCCTGAAAGCCTCTGAGAGGCCCTAGACTCCAGAGGGTTAATAAAACGATTTGGTGCAACATCAGAAAAAAAGCCTACGAATCACTAAAACAAAGCATAATAACATTTAAATCACCTTGGAAATGTTTCAAAAGGATTTCTAAAAGGTATTAATCACAAAATATGCAAATCAGATTTATGATTAATGTATTATTACCTTTTTTGTGTAGGCGGTCAATTTTGACCGTTAACACCATGAACGTAGCCATGTTTCTAACACAATCAGAGGTGTAACTGCAGTCATCGCTCATTGTGTCGGTCTGAAAAGCATCTGGTGGCTACTGAGGGAACACATTGTTTCGCCGAGATTAAATTGATTTGCAGAAGAATGATTAAGAACGTGGATGGCGAATGGCGAATGGCGAATGGCTTGTCACCAGGGACAGCACAAATCTCTGGAGCGCGATAAGTGCTTGTGTCAATGTATGATGCATATTATACTAATGCTGAAGTCCTTGGCCTCACAGGGAGACAGGGCGAGCATCTGGAGGGGGAAAGGTATGAGGAGAAAAAAAAGCTATGCATGAGGATAAACCAATATGTAGACTGTGATGTTTATGAATATTTTACAGTCCACCGCTGTGCAATGCATAACGTTAGACGCATAACATGCAGGCGCTCTTCCCACTTTTTTCTCACCGCAGGACCACCATCACACACACACACACACACACACACACACACGCACGCACGCACGCACTCACGCACACGCAGGCACACGCACACGCACACAAATCATTGGGTTGTTGAGTTGTGCGCAGCTAGTGTTGCGCAGCCAGGAGAAAACAAACATTTAGAACCAATGTATTGTTGAACATAAAATATAAAACCTACACAATAAAACCTACACAATACAAGGCTTCTCTGTGCCGCCGTAATTGAACGAATGGGGCACACAGTCAGCAGCAGCTAGATCAAAGTAGAGATGGGATTTATGGCTCTTTGACGGGATCCGGATCTTAGTGGCTCGTTCCTTTCAAAGAACCATTAAAAAAACTGGCTCTTTATTTAATTATTTATTTATTTAACGGTCGAGTGGCTCCCCCAGTTGTGATCCGGTTCGCATCGTTCACTTCAGGGAGCCGTTCAAAAGAACCGGCTCGTTCATGAACGACACACCTCTACATTAAAGCAAGCAGCACCAACATGGTGCTTGTATTATGTTGCGCTGGAGCCTCGGGTGCCTGGTTTGCTAAAACAGTTTGAATTGGCTGTCCTCATTTAACCACAGAAACTCTTGTGTGCAGCAGACTTAATTTTAGGGAGACAACCTGATGCCTTGGGTTATTTGAGGCTAATCACACTTTAGATTTGTGTGGTTAAGCCATTTCTAGATTGGGTTTGTTGTCCTCATTTAACCACCACAGAAGGTACAATTCTCGTTGGCAGACTTCATTTTAGGGAAACATCTTGATACCTGTCTGAGGCTGATGATCACAGTTTAGATTTGCAACCTCTTGCGAGTACACGGGGCCAAACAGAGACAAATTGGATGGGCATGTGATATTCAACTCAGCCCCATGCAGCAATATTGGCTGCCATTTCCTGTGGAGGAGGATTGGATCAATAAAGAGCACGTTGACTAAATGTTACATCACAGTATGGCCGCTTTTTAATCACTCTCCCACGTCACCTGGAAAAGGTCAAGTCTGCTTGGCAGTGGTCTGGACGGCATACAGTGCTTGTTTACAATTGATGTGCACAAGTGGGAGACACACAAACCCGATAATTGCTCAAACCGGTGGTCAAATTGTATTCAAGTAGCCTGTGTTTCTTTGTCTGTAGAGTGATATATCCATGCTTTTGAATAATGGACCATGAGTTGTGTTATTGTGAAATAATCCCTTATGTTATCTGCATTTTGTACAACACCTCAACAGTGGAACATGGCACCCATGCAAATTTGACAGAACAATGAAAAAAGTAATGAGGGCTCGAAAAATACCCTGTCTGTAGAGTTGTCTAATGTTGTGTGTCTGTTAAACTCCAACTACATGTCTTTCTGTACCCCTCCTGGACAGAAATCATGTCTGACATTGTGATACTCTCTTTGACAAGTAACTGCCACCATTTTAATCCCTAGGACCACCGACTGAAATACATTTATACTGAAATGACAACTTCAAAGAGGAGACAGATTACACTGCAGTATAAATATTATAAGCATCACAGCACTAAACTGGAATTATTCATCATAAAATAAGCCTTCTCTGTGTACAATTATTTATGTATGTCAATTATAAATGGATGTGTCTGTGCCAGAGCTGTGTAGGCCGTGTGTGTGTGAGGAGCATTAGGCGTGAGAGCCAAATGGTTTCCTGTGTTTGATGTCATGGTTGCCGGTGGGAGGCTGTCTGCTGTCTGTGACTGTTCTTGTATACTGTGTGACGGCACTCTGTTTGGTCTGACCATTGTATAGCCATGTTGCTATGTATAATGTTGAAGGTGGAGTTGCAGTTAGTGTGTCACCAGTGTTTTATAGTGTGTCACCAGTGCTTTATGTGGTGTTACCTTTACCATGGTTTTATTGTATTAACCATGGTTTTACAAAAGTACAGGCCTTTTTTGGCCATGTCTTGATTCCATACTGTGCTTGTTTACAATTGATGTGCACAAGTGGGAGACACACAAACCCAATAATTGCTCAAACCTGTGGTCAAATTGGAGTTCAACTCATTTGTAGTAGTATATTTCTTTGCTAGGTGAGTGATCTGTATGCTTTTTGAATGCATGGTTATGAGTTCTGTTATTCATCCATAGTTTGCAGTATGTACAACCATTCGGGCATTTGATATTGGCACGCATGCTAAAAGACGCACCTGCGATTTTGACGGTACAAGCAAAGAAAGGGATGATGGCCTAATTAAAAAATAACCACCATGTTCAGAGATCTGAACACCATGCCACTCTCTCTGGCAAATATCTGCTGCCATTTTAGAGTAGAGTTGAGTTTTATTAATCCTGAGGGACATTAAGGTATCTGACAGCATACATACACAAATACAAAACATACACAAAGACCTAATACACATTATTGTGCATTGCAGTTAAACATATAGCACACACTTGAGTACAGCAATTGGCCTTACATCAGTTCACATACACTCTATCTCCCCCCCCCCCTCTCTCTCACACACACACACACACACACACACACACACACACACACACACACACACACACACACACACACACACACACACACACACACACACACACACACACACACACACACACACACACACACACACACACACACTGTAAGGTCCTGGTAGGGTAGCGTGTTCCTGTGCATCCCATGCAGACATGAAATATTTATACATTTATACTGAAAGGACAACTTCAGTGAAGCAAGTGATTCTACTGCAACATAATATTATAAGCACCTCAGATCTACACTGGAATATTTCATAATAAGCTATGTGCTCTGTGTGTACAATGACCATCAACCCCTTGCACTCAGTCTTTGCCAATCAGAGAAGTCTGTTCAGCCACAGATCCCGCGCTATTCAATGACAGGCTGCGTAAGTCCTTTGTCCCCAGGGCCATCCAGCTATTTAACTCAACAACTCAGAAGAACACAATGAAAGAGATTGTTATTGGTGACTGGACCGCATAAATCCCCCTCCACTCCCCCCCGACATGCCCCTCTTCCATCCTCCTCCCATCCCTCCTTCAACAATCAGTAACAACTATTGCAATGAGAGACTTTTTTATATCTGAATGTTTAATGTGAAATAATCTATTTATTTATTTTTGTATGTATGCTACTAGACACCTAAATTTCCTTCGGGATTAATAAATGTTACTCTACTCTACTCTACTCTAATTTATGCATTTTGATAAATGGGTCGATGTGCCAGGAGGATGTGGGTGAAATAAACATTGTTAGGTATGAGTGTAAAATGGTTTGCTGTGTTTGATTTCAGGGTTTTGGGTGGGTGGGATGGGGAGTCCTCTCTCTGTGATTGTTCGGAGACTGTGTGACGCTATTCTGTTCGGTCTGCTTCATTCTAAGATCCTTGTTAAGCTGTGTCCTTAAGTGAATTTTAACCTGGGGGATCACTCACATGTTTATTCGGTTGGTGTAGCCAGCCATCAGTGTGTCACTAGTGTTTTTCTTCTTCACACTGTGAAAAAGCCCTGTACTGTTACTTCATCTCAGTGCCATTTTTATCAGTCTGAGGTTTCGAGAGGGAAGTTTACTAATATTCTACCGACAACCTCTTCTGGTTGGATCTGTTTCATTCATCCCTTCAAACCCCACTCTCATCAGGGTCTACGCCACCAGTGTAACTGAGGTGTTCCTGCACAGTCTGCCACTCTTTTTACGAGTTCAGTGTCTCGGGTCTTTATCATGAGTGTCAGCACAGAGTAGAGAAGCAGCATGTCCTCTACATATGGGAAAATTGGTAATAAAAAAAAAACTTGAACCTTCAAACCCATGGTTATGGCATTCAGCATTAATGTAATGTAGCCTAAATGTAGATGTCATGACCACACAGCCAATGAAGTGCAGGTTCGTTTAAAACTAACCTCCTATAGCAACGCATATGACCTAGGACCCCCTTTAGCTCTCTTGGGATGTCCAATTACACTTAATTAATAGTATGATTAGTAGTATGGTAGTATAGTAGCAGTAATGTTCCCGCACGAGGGAAACATTCCAATCTGGTTTCCGCACCGCCATACTGTAGCATCAGTGATATCCAACTTTCCTTCGACTCTGGCTCTCCTCCTTGACCTCAGTGTTAGCCGGATTATCATCGACTTTCAAATCTCTTCAAGACTTGGTCTGACCAAGACCATAACAATGACCATTTCCCAAATTGAATGACCCGCCTCCCTTGGTTTTCTATTGTTTTTTTTGCTTCCCGACAAAGTGGGAGGAGTTCAGGATTTTTCGGGAGCTCAGAAACGATATTTGTATTGCTCCGGCTCACTCGGAGGGCGCGGCCTGGCTACCTCAGTGCTGCTTTTTCCACAGTAAATCCCTCCATCGTTCTCAACCCCTTGAATCAATTGGCATCACCAGCACCGCCATCTACTGGTTCAAATCCTACCAGTCTCAAAAGATTCCACTACATCACCATCAATCAACATCGTCCTGTCAACATCGTACATGGAGTCCATCAAGGTTCAGTTCTGGGCCCCATTCTCTTAATTCTGTGTACATGCTTTCACTTGGACCAGCCATGGATTCCCATTCCACAGTTATACCAACGATACCCTTGCCTGGCTCTTGCCCAACCTGTAGTTCCGCGCAGCTTTGTGAGCTCCACTACTAGGTCTGGCAGCATGTAGCAGGATTCCATTTCTACAGTCAAAAAAATAATCGCAGCATTTATTGCTTCAATATCAACAAATTCTTTCAAAACCATTTTCTGTTGATCTCTAAAGCGTCAATATAGTCTATAATATGTCCTGTGACTCCTCAATATGAGCTGCCAGTGATATTGAAGTGATAAATGTTCGGCATTATTTTTTGAGTCCAGAAATTGAATCCTGCCCCATGCTCCCAGACCGATGTGTGTGTTTGGAGTGCCACCAGGGGGCTCCAGAGCACACACACGGAGGTCTGGTAGGAACCAGGCTAATGATACCCAGCTTTACATCACTACTAAACCTTACACCTCAAATGCCATGCTGTCCATCCTCACTTGCTGCCTCACGGATATCCACATTAAAGCCTGAATGAACCACAACTTCCTGGCTCAAACTTAACTGTAATAAACCTGAGATCATCATCTTTGGCCGAAAATCCAGCCTCCCCACCTGTCAGAATGTTTCACTTTATATCCACAGCCACTCTGTCACTCCTTCCCCCCTCGTCAGAAAACTCTCCTTCAAATCACACATCAACCACATAACCAAAAAACATCCTTCTTTCACCTCCAAACATTGCATGCCTGCGCTCCCCTCTTTCCACCCTGCTGCTGCAGTGACATTAATGCATGCCTTCATCACCTCTTCACTCGACTACTGCAATAGCATCCAGTTTGGCTTACCCTCTACTGTTCTTCAAAAACTACAATATATAATCTATAACCTCCTACCAGCCTCCCTTTGTCATGGACATGGTAAACAGTCTTTCTCCTCATGACCTCTTCACCTACACTCTAAGAAAATTTCCCTGCAAAATAACGGCAGTTACTGGCAATTATATTTACCTGTAATTCTACTGTTATTTCACACCAAAAATCAAATACAGCTCATTGCTGTTTAATGTATCACAGTATATAACATTTTTTCAGCAGCAATTGAACTGTTAAATAACAGTACTCTACAGAACGTTCACAGTATTAGTATTGTTAAACTAAAAGTGCTCTACAATATTTATGCAGTAGTATAAGTAAAATAACAGTACATGTCAGTTAAAAAGTTGAATTGTACTGTGTGATGACAGGCAAATACTGGGTCATAATTGTATTCATGAATATGGCCATGGCAACTTCCCACCCCACCCATCATTCTCCATAACTGTGGTACCCTGGCCATGTTACCACCCCACCCTCCCATCGTTCACCATGACTGGAGTGCCTTGAGCATGATATTATGGCGCTATGCTGTATTGAGAAAATGGTTTGCGGTGGTCCTTTGAAAGTGTGGGCATGAATAAAATTTCAGAGTACGCAGTGCTATGTTACAATGATAGTGTGCGAGGTGGGCTTTTTACTGTATCTCTTGATGAGCCAATGATGAATATAGCATTGGTCAGTCTTTAAAAAAATATTTTGCACCAAGTAGCACAGCAAACAAGCAGCACTACAAGCTAGCTCTCAAAGCAATGCCTAATTTGCAGCAGGCACATTATATGCAACAATGCCACAAATGATGCCACATACAGCAAGCTTTCACAAAGAGGAAAGTGTGCAAGCATGTAAGCAAGCTTGTAGGCAAGCAAGTGCTATGCTGTGCCATGCAGGCCAGCCAGCAGGCAGGCAAGCAACTGAAGTGTTGATAGTCCAGATTTATATACAGGTGCAAGAGTACCATGTGACCAGAGTCATCAGGCCCTTGGCAGGTGACGCCCATAATTGAATAATGGCATAACAGCCCTACTCAGGTGAGGCCAGGCACTGATTAGCAGATTGGTTTAGATGGGGCTGCTTGTTGCAAGAGTGTAACAAGTTCTTAAAATGTTTCAGCCATTCACACTTTCATCACTATCAAAATGCATGTGCTACTCACACTTTGCTGCATCAAGCACTTTTTAAGTATTGTAGTTTCCTTAGGAATTGTTTCATCATGCTTGATAGTATCAGATCATCTTTAACCAGTCAGAATGACTTCAGTTCTTCAGGTGGTATTGAAGTTTGATGGTGATCACGGACAAGTGGAGGATGAATGGGTTTCAATGGTGCTGCCTAAAATAACTTGTTATTTTCTAGAGATGCACCGGATCCGGTTCCGGTTCCGGATCCGTCAGGATAATAGAGTTTTTCACAGGATCTGGGTCCGGCAGGATCTTAAGCAGTGGATCCGGTATCCGGCATGATACCTAAAAATCAGGGTCTGGTGCATGTCTAGCCTAGGCTTTTCAGTCTTTCACAACCCCAATCACTGCATGGAGTGAAATCCCTTTGGAAGCGGCTATTGCAGGCAGTGTGGCAATAAGCCAATGAGTCTAAAAAATAGTTTGCGCCAACGTAATAAAAAGGGCCCACGTGTGCGAGTAGAGTGTGTAGGATCCGGTATCCGGTTCCGGATCCGGCAGGATCTTATTCAGTGGATCTGGTATCCGGCAGGATCCTAAAAATCAGCATCCGGTGCATCTCTAGTTTTTTCCACAACGGCGAATACTGCTATTGTGCAGTACTTACTGTTTATGCTCAATATGTGACTCAAAGTAATATTTTCACAGTAGTTGTCTGTTTTTTCGAAAAACAGTAGAATGCTGTTGCAGAATTGCCGTAAATTAACAGCTATTTGTTACAGTGTACTGTATATGGTGGCAGAATGGGCCACTGCTTGCTGGGAAGAGTAACTGACATGGATGGCACATTCAGGCCGACCGAGAACCGTGCCGCTGCCCGCTCCCGCACCTACTCGCAAACCGGCCAGCACGTTCACGCCGCAGATCTTAGCACTTGGGAATCGGAAAGTTGGTTTGCAATGCGAACCAAGAAATACTTGTTTTTTCCCCTGCGAACTGTGATGACTACGTGGACGTCAGCATGTTCATCTATAACACAGTAACACAATCACGTGCAGAAAATGTTCAGAGCCCGATAGGAACGTGTGTGGTTCGCAAGTAAGCACTTTAGTGCGGAACGTAACTGGTGTCGGCACCGGCACGGTTCTGGTTGGCCTGAAAAAATGCAACTGTCCACCACCCATCAGTGCCTGGTATTATTATCACCTTGCCAGTAAATTCCTGACAACAAAAGACTTGATTCTGTTGCGATCACCAATGTTGGCGTACGCATGTTCCAAATGGAAATAATAGCTATAGTGGGTATACATATAGGACCACACAAAGAATTAACTGAACACTAAGCCGTTTTTAAGTAAGAAAAGTTACTGCCATCACTATAATCAGTTTGAATTCGGGAGGGCTGCAATGCAGACCTTACCTGCTGTCTAAAAGCAAGTGGGAAGGAAATGAAGGCTGTTACCACAGTAGGTGGGATGCAGCAGGGAAAGCCAATATTGATGGGGCTGTTTTTCACTTTCTCACACCTTGGAGAAAACCACACAGCTTGAGAGAATGTGTTTGTGTGTGCTGGTAGTATATGAGTAAGTCAACCAGGAGGGGGCAGGCAGGCAGGCAGGCAGACAGACAGACAGACGATTGGAGGTCAGTGTGTAGGCTATTTGTGGGTTGGAGCATATGTGTGTGTGTCTCAGGGAGATTTAGACTCAGGGAAGACAGAGATGTTTTTCCAGGGTCATGGCGAGGTTGCCTACTGCTGCAGAGAGATTTGACCAACTTTGAACACCTGACAAAAGAGGCCTCTTCCAGAAGACACCCAGCAATATCTGTACAAGCTTTGGCAGTATTTTCAACAGAGGTGGAACGTAACTAAGTGTTTTTACCTCGTTACTGTACTTAAGTAGTTTTTTCTGGAATTTGTACTTACTTGAGTAAAAATAAAAATGCAGACTTTTACTTTTACTCAGTTACATTTTTGACAACTACTTGTACTACTCCTTACATTTCTAGAAGAAGACTTAGTAACTAGTTACATTTATCCTAGGTTTTCCTGTTGTGTTTTGTGGATATTTGAGTAGCCTCAGCTGCGGGCAGGGAGGCGGGACCAAGCCCCTCTTCCAAACTGACATCCAGATAGAAAAGATACTTTAAAAAACATTAACAGGACTCCATAGTCATGTTCAAATAGAACCGAAAACCGTTGCATAAACTTTTTCCTATTGGATAAAGAAGGCTCACATGGAGAAAGACAGCCATTGCGCGAGTAGGCCTACTTGTACTTTTGTACTCAAAAAGTACATTTAAAAGTTAGTAATTAGGACTTTTACTTAAGTACATTTTTGGTGTACAACTTTTACTTTCACTTGAGTATTTTTTTCGCAGGGTACTTCTACTTTTACTTAAGTACACAACTTCAGTACTTCTTCCACCTCTGATTTTCAAACAACAACTCCTCCCAGCTTCCTCACACCACAATCATCCTTTTCAAACCACACACACCCCTTGTTTCTGGTTTATTGCACAGAGTTCTGACTCACAACCTCTGTGGAATGAGAGTCATGAATCTTGAGGGGGCGGGCAAAGTCTCTTTTTGAATTGAGGAATGAACGTCTGAAGTGAACACACTCAGTTACATTAGGCCTATGTATTGTATAAGAAGGTGAGCACAGTTGAAGTGTGCAGAAAAGTTGGGCTGATTTATCAGGGTCTCAACTGCCAACTAGACTGCTCCAATAAGCCACATTTGTGAGAAATAGAGAGAAATAGGACCTACAGAGACTGTTGTATACTGTAGATTCTATTGTATACAGTAAAAATGCTGCGGTGTCAATTCTATGACCAAATAGAAGGATGTTGAATTTGACTGTACAAGTATTAAATTGACAGTACACAATACAGTACATACAGTAACTACTGCGGTCCTGAATGAAGGGCTTATTCTTCTCACCCTCGCGTGCACTCCCTCTATGCCTTAATGCCAATAACTAGCTCAAAGTAAAATCTTCTCTTGCAGGCAGATTGTGTGTACTTGTCAATGACATGGTGGGAGAAAATGCACACAAACTCCAGACAAATCCACACAGTATCATTAAACTAATAACAAGGCATTATTGGGTCAACATAGAGGAGATCGTGTTGGCTTCCCTCTAATCCCGGTCAACAGTTACGCGGCTAAGCTAAACGGGGAGAAGGATACCGGCGAAGAGCCAGGTGACAGCAACAGTATTGAGAAGGGAGTCTAGCAGAGTGCAAACTAAATTCTGAATGCAGGCAAGAGCATACCACTTTTTTTAAAGATATCTTTTTGGTCTTTTTTGACTTAATTCATGATAGTACAGTGAAGATGGTGACAGGAGGGGGGAGAGAGACGGGGAAGGACTGGGACAGGCACCCGGGCCGAGAATCGAATGCCATTTATTCATTCATTCATTCATTCATTCATTCATTCATTCATTCATTCACTCACTCACTCACTCACTCACTCACTCACTCACTCATTCATTTATTCAGTCTAAGTGGGAGGTTTCTCTTGTGTGATAACACAAATTTGAATGTGAACTGAATAACTGAGTGAGGTGAACAGCCAAATGCTCCTGTATGAACTTTATGCGATGAATACTCCGCCACAGCAGACCTGCCGCAGGGGTGATGACCTGTGTTAACGACATGCAGAATGATCTATTATGGCACCACCCGCGATTAGATTAGTAATTTTCCCGACTGCTTTTCCCCTTTTTGAATGATTCACAGAAATACCCCGCTGAACACATCTCTGATATGCCCAGTGCTGTCATCAAGATAAGGCCATTCACATTTGACGAGGCTTTGAACCGACAGTAACATCATTCACACTCAAAGCCTCATAAATGATCATGGAAAATGGAATACCTCGAATGTGCGAGGCAGTAATCTGGCTCTAACCGGGCCTCACAGTGCTCACCCCGACTCTATCTCACACTCTGTAAAACATTTCGACAAACCGAACAGAGAGACAGAGAGAGAGAGAGAGAGAGAGATCTGCAATCACAATTGCATTGGCCATCTCATTATTGTGCTATCTCATGCCGGCGAAGGTCTCACAGTAATGACATACCCATGTCACCATTAAGGCCGAATAATGAAGGAGTGGACCAAAGAGTCAGTAGCAGCAGCACCTTAAAAAGAGACAGAGCGACTGGACTGACTGAGTTCAAGAATAAATGACTTCTAAGGATTCATGTCGCATTACAGATGCCTCCCCCTTCTGCTGAGGGGTGGGAGAGACAACATTGCCCTGTAATAGAGCCGAAGTGGGAAAAAAATGTATTTGTCACACCTGTATCTACACAAGTAATTACATAACATCCATATTCCTGTTGAAATCCCTCTTTTATTCTACTGTAGGAAAAATACAAACATAAAAAAGCTTATTTAACGGAAATCCAAATCCTAATTTGTAAAGCATCCTTGCCAAATACTGAACACATCCAAAAAGATATTTTACATTATGGTATTCGACATGTGGTTTATTTGACACAAACTGAAAATTTAAAGCATGCAAAAGTATGTGAACCCTTCTATTACTTGCTTGTGGCTCCTCCTTCTCCAGTTATTACTTCGACCAAACGTCTTCTGTGACCCCTTAAACAGTCTCTCACATCTGCGTGTGGGGATTTTCGCCCACTGTGTGTGTGAGTGTATGTGTGTGCGTGTGCGTGTGTGTTTGTGTGTGTGTGTATGTGTGTGTGTAGCAGCTTTACACCCAATTTCCCCAACATGAATGATCATCACCAACACCAAATACAGCTGCATGATCAACCCTGGTTTGGTAGCGTTTTTGAGATCAACCCTGGTTTGGCAGAGGGGGATACCGCTGGTTGCATTCACATTTGGTATTTTGGAAATCTGAGCAGGTAAAAGTGGCAGTCACCGCCTCTCTACGATTTCTCTTTCATGGTCATAAAAACAAAATAGGAAGCCATGTACATCAGATATGTGGTAAACACAGACACACACACACACACACACATTGTAAGCAGCCCATGATCTGAAAAAAAAATCAGTCCAGTCATTTGTTACTTAGTCAAGTGTGCCATCAATAAGCTTTAGTTGTGTTTTAGCAATGAAGCCTACATGCACCTTTCCCAAGAACCAGAGGTGGATTGCCCATTTGTCTTTAGTAGACATAAAAAACAGGCCCGGAGCCATGGATAGGACATCGGAAATGTGGCGAAATATGAAATGCAGCCCAGAGGCGTATCATAATTTTAAAAAAAATCCAAGAGGCATACAATTATTTGTTTCTTGGCCAAAATGCGTCTTAATAAAAGTTTAGTTGTGTTTTAGCAATGAAGCCTACAGGCACCTTTCCCAAGAACCGGAGGTGGGCTGCATGCCGCGTGAGACGCTTTTCCTGCAGGGCATACTTCCAACAGAGGCGCTAATAAGCTCTATGTTTATTGACCCGTTGCATTTGTGAAAGTCGTTTAATTGAGCGCCTATCTACTGA
The DNA here is from genome assembly GCF_034702125.1 of Engraulis encrasicolus. Lineage (NCBI taxonomy): Eukaryota > Metazoa > Chordata > Actinopteri > Clupeiformes > Engraulidae > Engraulis > Engraulis encrasicolus. The sequence continues at coordinate 46,126,647 of NC_085868.1, forward strand.
GAACTACATACAACTACACGGTACATGCAAATTAACACATGTGCACATAGCAAGGTAGTGGTGCTGTGGTTATATATTTTCAATACAAGTAGTCATTAATGAATGTGTGAATTGTGCATATGAATAAGCTCAAAGTGTTTTGGAAAAGAATACAGTAGAACAGTACAGTACAGTACAATACAGTGTATGTAAGTGTCCAATAATATGTAGCCTATCATGTCTGCAATACTATTTTAGCTCTTTTGAAATAATAGGCCTACAATTTCTTGGTATTGTGCAGCTAACACAATCACTCCAGCTTGAAATGTTTTTCTTAGTTTGTCTTACTGAAATAAAAAGGGATTGTTAGGCCTATGCCTGCACGCACACACACATAGTATACTCAAACACGCGTGCGTGCACACACACGGACACACACTCACGCGCACACACACACACACACACACTCACGCGCACGTACACACACACACACACAGACGCACGCACACATACACACACACAGACTGGAACACATGAGAGCATCATCATAAGCAAGAGATGCACGGGATGTTTGCCTTGCCTTGCCTCTCTGAATGTACTGTATATCTGTGGACACCACTGGATGTTTGCCTTGCCTCTCTGAATGTACTGTACTGTAGTATACCTGTGGACACCTGAGGGACACCCAGACTCCCTCTTCAATAAATACTGCAGGCTATTGTTTGGAAAAGGGCCATTAATCTTGGGGTTGAGATGATTATAGCCCCATTAAACATGACCTCTTTCTTCCTCTCATTAACGACTATTTAACGAAAGATCCACATGCAGTGTCATGATACCAATTACCCGTGCTGGCTCTTCTGGGCCTTAATGGTGATCTTAGAGGTGCACTGTGTAATATTTTTTAGCATTTACTGTCCAGAATCCATGCTTCCCATTCACAAATGTTGGCTTTTTCATGAAAACATACCACCGCCATCCTAGTATTCATTATCACTGCGGAAGTTGCACTTTTTATAGGGCCTACATGAAAAGGTGAATCTCCTGTATCCAGCAGTTTTTGAATTTCCAGAATTGGACAATTTTTAGCTGCAAAACTCACTATACGTTGTTCATGCTAATAAATATATTACATTACACTTAGCTGACGCTTTCATTTATTCAAAGCAACTTACAGTTATTATTTTCAGGGTATAGGTTTTACAGTCCTGGAGCAATGTGGGTTTAGGTGCTTTGCTCAAGGGCACTTAAGCTGTGGATGGAGATCTAGGGAGAGGTCAGGGGGGATTCGAACCTGCAACCCCTTGAAAGACCAACTCTCTAACCACTAGTCCACGGTTGCCCCATAAATATGTATTGCCCAATATTAATTACCTGTGCTTGCTCTTGTGGGGTTTGCTCATCTCAATGTCAAATGCAAGTATTTGTATCGCTCAAGACTGATGAGGAGACTTTTCAAAACATAACACTGTTCACTGTCACAGTTACTGTTACGCTGTTTGTCAGATTGTTCAATTGCCATATCATTGTGTCAGTTATCTGATATCCTTGATCAACTTCAAAGGCTCTGTAACATGTATGCATGTATTATCTGCGGTTTTCTATCAATGGTTTTTGTCTTGCTCATTTAATTCAAGACACCTACCAGTGATGAGAAAACTAATATGAAGTGAACAGCACTTAGTGGTTAGGCACAAAAGTGTGACCAAAATAATTCATGATGATGCTGCCACTATAATACTTACAAGGACTTCTCTGGGCCTCGGTGTCATTTTATCTATAACCCTCACCACACCCGACATCCAATCTGTCAAACCCTCTGACTTGGCCAGAATCAATGCGAGCTAATTAAAAGTACTTGCATTATTTCCATCCCGGCTGGGACAAATTCATCTATTTGCATGGTCAGGGGGGCAAAGGGGTCTGTTGTCCCGGGCCCAGGGAGAGAGGGGGGGCAGAAATGTTTTTTCATTACATTGCATGTATGGGGGACCCTTTCAGATGAACTTGTCTTGGGCCTGGCCAAAGCTGTCAGCTGCCCTGAGCATGGTGCTCTGTCGCACTACTACTCTTGCGAGTCACTTCCAAATTGCCACCACCACCACCTCGCCAAATCCTTTCCATACCTCTCCAGACCATAGGAGGTACAGAGGACACACACACACACACACACACACACACACACACACACACACACACACACACACACACACACACACACACACACACACACACACACACACACACACACACACACACACACACACACAGCATGGCAGTGTGACAGGTCTTTGTTCGGGTGCCAAAATTCTGCTCCTCCCCTACTGCAAATGTCTCCAATGCGGTCAATACTGAGCTCAGATCATCACCTACCGTAGTCACTCTCCTGCCTGCTGCTCACAGCATGGAGACGACAACGACATTATACTTAGCTGACAACATTATACTTAACTGATGCTTTTATCCAAAGCGACTTTCGGGATATTACAGGGTATTGGTTACAGTCCCTGTGGCAGTGCAGGGATAGGTGCCTTCCTCAAGGGCACTTCAGCCATGGAGGAAGGAAGGGATTGGTAAGGGTGGGGTTTGAACCTGCAGCCCTGCGATCTAAAGTCCAACTCCCTAACCATTACACTACGGCTGCCCCAGATGATGCTTCTGGGGCCCTGACACTGCATCCAAAACACCTCCTACACACAATCATCCTCTCACTTCAATTACATCTGGATTAAAGAAAAACAGGGAAAAGATGGACAGACAGACAGACAGACAGACAGACAGACAGACAGACAGACAGACAGACAGACAGACAGACAGACAGACAGACAGACAGACAGATAGATAGATAGATAGATAGATAGACAGACAGACAGACAGACAGACAGACAGACAGACAACTTGTTATACCAATGACAGACAACTTGTTATACCAATGCTAAAAAAACACCAATGGGCTGATCTGTACTCAACCACAGAGAGCCACCAACGTTGGATTGAAATGCCAACATCCCCCCCCCTTTTTTTTCACAGCATGGAAGGAAAGAAACCTTATCATGTTGCAGAAATCAGCTGCATATCCCTCTGTGTCCGTCTCCATTTCCTGAATGCACACTGGGAAAATTAGCAATTTAAAAATCATTTACATTGCTTCGATAGATTACGCATGACAACAAAAACAGCTTGCACTGGCAGTAGAATAGTGATAAGCACCTACATGTTCAGCATCACAGGCAACTCTGGCAGGGGGGGGGGGGCTACTATCATGACAGTAACAGTAGAAGGCTAATCCGCCTTAACCAATCAAAGGCGTCCATTTCAGACATGACAATAACATGTCAGCAACGTCCGCCGCATACATGTAGCTCAAACTCTCAATCTGATCCTCCCTACATGGGAACTGTTCAGCAGGCAGGAATCCTGTAACATCCTCTATTCTACAGCACCCGCTGTGATGAAATAAGTCAAGTCACACAGTAAATGTTGTGGTGTTAATTCAACATTTATAGAGTTCATTTAAGTCCAAACGATGTCAAATCAACTCTCTAAGTGTTAAATGAGCACTGCAGAATTTACTGTGCAAGTCAGCTTTTATTGTCACTTTCTTCATATGCACAAGACATACAAGGAAAATGAAATTTCGCTACAAGACATAGACATACACAGGACTGACATTTTACAGACTGACATTAAGTTTAAGACAGGACAAGTAACAGTGATGGACTGGTAACAATAAGTGATTAATAATTAATACAATACAAATGAACATTTAACATTGAACATTTAACATGTAGACAGAAAGATAAGATGAATATACAATGTAGACATTACAATAATAAGATAATAATATCAAATGACAATCAAAAACTCACATTCTTCTCACATTCCCCAGCTTTTTCCACGGTGGTTGACCCCCTCCATTCCATGGTCATTACTAATACAAGGGGATGACGTTAGGGGCTCACATATTAGCATCATCCAGACTGACAGGTGGGGAGCTGTCTGTAGCCTCAGAGAGCGAGTTAACATGACACGTGTCAACACTTCCTGTTTCTAATGGCCTCTGCCAGGCATGATCCCTGAAGAGGCCGGAAAGGTTCCTGTAACTGTGGCGTGAATGTGCGTGTGTATATCTCACTCCAGACAGAAAAAAAACCACTATTACGTAAATGTATGTACAGAATACGAACACATGCAATCATCTGCACACTGTAACAAATAGCTGTTTATTTACGGCAATTCTGCAACAGCATTCTACTGTTTTTCGAAAAAACAGACAACTACTGTGAAAATATTACTTTGAGTCACATATCGAGCATAAACAGTAAATACTGCACAATAGCAGTATTCGCCGTTGTGGAAAAAACTAGAGATGCACCGGATCCTGATTTTTAGGATCCTGCCGGATACCAGATCCACTGCTTAAGATCCTGCCGGATCCGGAACCGGATACCGGATCCTACAAAAGGGTTGAAACATATAGTCTACTCGCACACGTGGGCCCTTTTTATTACGTTGGCGCAAACTATTTTTTAGACTCATTGGCTTATTGCCACACTGCCTGCAATAGCCGCTTCCAAAGGGATTTCACTCCATGCAGTGATTGGGGTTGTGAAAGACTGAAAAGCCTAGGCTAGACATGCACGAGACCCTGATTTTTAGGTAACATGCCGGATACCGGATCCACTGCTTAAGATCCTGCCGGACCCAGATCCTGTGAAAAACTCTATTATCCTGACGGATCTGGAACCGGAACCGGAACCGGATCCGGATCCGGTGCATCTCTAGAAAATAACAAGGGCTGAATCTCAAATGGTGCACTTGTGCACTTTAGTGTTCATGTTTCAGTGCGCATGCCATATTAGTTACGCACTGAAACATAGTGCCCGAAGTGCACAAGTGTGCCATTTGAGATTCAGCCAAGTTATTTTAGGCAGCACCATTGAAACCCATTCATCCTCCACTTGTCCGTGATCACCATCAAACTTCAATACCACCTGAAGAACTGAAGTCATTCTGACTGGTTAAAGATTATCTGATACTATCAAGCATGATGAAACAATTTCTAAGGAAACTACAATACTTAAAAAGTGCTTGATGCAGCAAAGTGTGAGTAGCACATGCATTTTGATAGTGATGAAAGTGTGAATGGCTGAAACATTTTAAGAACTTGTAACACTCTTGCAACAAGCAGCCCCATCTAAACCAATCTGCTAATCAGTGCCTGGCCTCACCTGAGTAGGGCTGTTATGCCATTATTCAATTACGGGCGTCACCTGCCAAGGGCCTGATGACTCTGGTCACATGGTACTCTTGCACCTGTATATAAATCTGGACTATCAACACTTTAGTTGCTTGCCTGCCTGCTGGCTGGCCTGCATGGCACAGCATAGCACTTGTTTGCCTACAAGCTCGCCTACAAGCTTGCTTACATGCTTGCATACTTTCCTCTTTGTGAAAGCTTGCTGTATGTGGCATCATTTGTGACATTGTTGCCTATAATGTGTCTGCTGCAAATTATGCATTGCTTTGAGAGCTAGCTACTTGGTGCAAAATATTTTTTTAAAGACTGACCAATGCTATATTCATCATTGGCTCATCAAGAGATACAGTAAAAAGCCCACCTTGCACACTATCATTGTAACATAGCACTGCGTACTCTGAAATTGTATTCATGCCCACACTTTCAAAGGACCACCGCAAACCATTTTCTCAATACAGCATAGCGCCATAGTATCATGCTCAAGGCACTCCAGTCATGGTGAACGATGGGAGGGTGGGGTGGTAACATGGCCAGGGTACCACAGTTATGGAGAATGATGGGTGGGGTGGGAAGTTGCCATGGCCATTTTCATGACTACAACTATGACCCAGTATTTGCCTGTCATCACACAGTACAATTCAACTTTTTAACTGAAATGGACTGTTATTTTACTTATACTACTGCATAAATATTGTAGAGCACTTTTAGTTTAACAATACTAATACTGTGAACGTTCTGTAGAGTACTGTTATTTAACAGTTCAATTGCTGCTGAAAATTTTTTATATACTGTGATACATTAAACAGCAATGAGCTGTATTTGATTTTTGGTGTGAAATAACAGTAGAATTACAGGTAAATATAATTGCCAGTAACTGCCGTTATTTTGCAGGGAAATTTTCTTAGAGTGCATGTATGGACATACGGTATGACATAGTGTGAGACAGAGATTTGTATTGTAAATTATTTCAGCTTGATTAGTCTTAAGTCGGCACTACAGCACCACTAGTTATTGTTTTAGTAGTCTACTTACCACCTTTGTGTTGTAAAGTTACCTCAACATCTGCGGATGTGAAGTCTGATCCCATGTGCTCTCGGAGAGAAAGATGGAGGCAGTTATAGCGCTCACTGCTGCTGATTAGACAGTTTTTGACAGGTAAGTGTGAACACATGTTTACTTTCCCGTCCCATATGAGACCAAGGGAGGCTCACCTGCTTGAAGCTTTGAAGGCTTATATTTAAAAATGGATGGCAAACAATAAATATTCAACTGAATAAGACAATAATAACATCAAATGACAATCAAAAACTCACATTCTTCTCACATTCCCCAGCTTTTTCCACGGTGGTTGACCCCCTCCATTCCATGGTCATTACTAATACAAGGGGATGACGTTAGGGGCTCACATATTTGCATCATCCAGACTGACAGGTGGGGAGCTGTCTGTAACCTCAGAGAGCGAGTTAACATGACACGTGTCAACACTTCCTGTTTCTAATGGCCTCTGCCAGGCATGATCCCTGAAGAGGCCGGAAAGGTTCCTGTAACTGTGGCGTGAATGTGCATGTGTATCTCTCTCCAGACAGAAAAAAACACTATTACGTAAATGTAGGTACAGAATACGAACACATGCAGTCATCTGCACACTGTAACAAATAGCTGTTTATTTACGGAAATTCTGCAACAGCATTCTACTGTTTTTCGAAAAAACAGACAACTACTGTGAAAATATTACTTTGAGTCACATATCGAGCATAAACAGTTTTTGACAGGTAAGTGTGAACACATGTTTACTTTCCCGTCCCATATGAGACCAAGGGAGACTCACCTGCTTGAAGCTTTGAAGGCTTATATTTAAAAATGGATGGCAAACAATAAATATTCAACTGAGACTTGCTATTTAGAAAATGCATTTTTCGGATGCATATTATGATTCATGGCATTCTCTTAGATCATTTATAGAACGACGAGAGGAATAGAAAAACAACCATCGTTTGAAGTCTGAATACATATGAAAAATACAGAACTTCATAAAACTACAGATCTTTTTAAAGTTAAGAGCTTTTCAGAATGATTGCATTGGCCAAACTTCCATTGGAAGTTCATTTGTAGTATGAGAGTAGCTTTCAGTCTTAAACATTATGAAATGTACAGCAGCTTAAGTAGAAAATCTAATGATATAACTGTTATTAAATATTAACAAAAGGGAAGACTAAACAAAGCATTTCCATAAAAGCCCATAAAGTTCAGCTACAGAAATAGCACTGTAAACAACTGTGAACAGTCAGTGAACCTGTGTTGTTCTTTATCATTACATTACATTACATTTCACTTAGCTGACGCTTTCATTTTCTTCAAAGCGACTTACAGTTATTATTTGCAAGGGTATTGCTTACAGTCCCTGGAGCAATGTGGGGTTAGGTGCCTTGCTCAAGGGCACTTCAGCCATGGATGGAGTAGGGAGAGATCAGGGGGGATTTGAACCTGTAACCCCCAGATTGTAAGACCAACTCTCTGACCACTAGGCCATGGCTGCCATGACACACAGACAAAGCTGCCTGGTTGGCGATAAATTCATGAAGAGCCTACAGCGTCATTTTCACAATGCCCTCCCATTCCTTATCATTGATCGCTAAAACACATTCAAATGAAAAAGGGAGTCAGATTAATTTAGAAAGGGCAGGGTGATTGGTGCCAGTGCGTCGTTATTGTTGGACAGAGGCACATCATTAAGCCAGTGATTGTTACAGTTGCTGCAATATCAGTGATGGCAGATTAATCCTAATATCACTTCAAATGAGTTTGAGATAGAAAGTTCCCATCATTACGTATGTCAAAGCATGAATAGGATTATGTTGATTTTCCATGACTCAGTCATGACAACTACTGACACCCTCAGACAAGTACACACACACACACACACACACACACACACACACACACACACACACACACACACACACACACACACACACACACACACACACACACACACACACACACACACACACACACACACACACACACACACACAGATAGAGAGAGAGAGAGAGAGAGATAGAGAGAGAGAGAGAGAGAGAGAGAGAGAGAGAGAGAGAGAGAGAGAGAGAGAGAGAGAGACCAGATATCCCCTTTAAGAACCCGATGCGATGCCCACTCCGGAGTCTCCAGAGGCCCAGTGTGAGTTGGCTAATCCCTGCGGACACCAGACTAATGGCTGGCTTCATCCAGCCACTTTACCACAGCCCTGCCTGTGGCTGATTTAATCTGTGATTCAGCTATGAGTGGTGAGTAGGGCGATAGAGGGAGACAGAGAGAGAAGGAGGGAGCGAGGGATTTCCTACTAGCCTGATTATCATCGACTTCGACTTCGAGACTTGGTCTGACCAAGAGCATAACAATTCACATTTCCCAAACAGCATGTTTGACCCGCCTCCCTTGGTTCGCTACTGGTTGTTTGCTTCAAGACAAATTGGGAGGAGTTCTTGATTTTTCTGGAGCTCAGAAACCATATTTGTATTGCTCCTGGCCTGACTAGAAGGTGTTGCGTCACTAGGAGGATGCGGCCTGGCTAATTCCCTCCCTTCTCTCCACTGTATTGCAGGAATGGATTAGGGTTGCAGCATTTAACTGTTATTTTGGAGAGAGGAGTCTGCACACTTAAAATCCTTTTTGTCTTTGTTTTGTTTTTTTTAATTCATGGCAGGGTTACGTTTCGACTTCCATCAGTCTTCATCAGATTGTCGAGGTGACCTACCTATGAAATGTAATCCTGCTATGGAGTAAAAATAAACAAAAAAAGACTGTAAGTGTGCGGACTCCTTACTCCAAAATTTCAGTCAGCCTTTGTCCTGCACCTTGTCCTGAGGTGAACACAATCTTCATCTTACAACTGGTTATAACATTTCACTATCACCAGAGTAGGACTAGGGGTGCAAGCAGTCATAGCCACTGTATGACAGAGGCAGGGGCATAGCAGCACATTTTGGGCCCAATGTACAATTAGCTCCAATGGACCCACACAGCCATAAGTTCCTAAATCGGACTGTGTGTGGGCCCCCTATATACATGGGGCCCTGGTGCCTCAGCCCCTGAATGACACCACAGGACAGAGGTGATGAAAGGAAGTGAAATAGACAACTATAAACATTGATGAATTGTAAGCTGTTAGGAAGGTGTACCCAGGGCTGGCCTGGGGTAGAAATAGAGCCCGGGTACTTTTGGCTTAAAGAGGTCTCTCATAATTAGGGAAGCAGAACTGACTCACCAGTGGGCCTCGCACCCTCGAGGGCCCCTATTTGGGCCCCTATTTTCTGAAATGTAAAAAAAAATAATCTGAAAATAGGGCCCCACGAGGGTGTGGGGCCCACCGGGAAATGCCCGCAATGCCAGATGGCCAGTCCAGTCCTGTTTATTGTTGTACCTTGTGGACTACTCCTTGATAGCTGCGATAAGAAGGACTTTGATTCGAATTAAATAAATAAAGAAAGAAATCTCAGCGGAACAACAAAATCTGAACAAGGCCATAACATGGAATACACAACTCTAGTTTGCTCCAACCCCACAACAAGGTGGCCGTGAAGAAAATTTAATTTCTCTACCACCACTCCAGGGAGAGCAGAGTGAGGGGGGGGGGGGACACACACACACACACACAAATGGCTCCAGATGGAAGTGGAGGTGAGGGTGTCCAAAAACAGATGGTACTAGAAGGTTAACAGGTCTTTTGGGCAATCCATGCTACAACTATCCCTGTCTGTCTGACCCAAAGGTTTTTTGTTGTTAGTGGCACAAAAACAGCTCTGGGCTGGGGGGGCAGTACGCATGAGACCCCATTATAGAGTGGACCATGACCTTGGACCAAAGGATGAAACACACTGGCCGGGGTGGACTGGGGGGAAAATAGGGCCGGGGCACTTTTGGCTTAAAGCCCCCCCTCATAATTAGCGGCACAGAACTGGTTCACCAATTAGCCCCGCACCCAAATTAGGGGCCCACAAGGGAGCAGGGCCCGCCGGGAAATGCCCGCTATGCCAGATGGCCAGTCCAGCCCTGCATACTGCCTTCTGATCTTGTTCACTTATTTGTGTGTGTGTGTGCAGTGCACCGTTCTATTTTAGTTTTCCAAGCATTCACGAAAATACAGGGTGCTAAACAGTTGTGGTCAATCAATACCCACATACCTAATTATTTGACTCATTGGTTCATTTTTTCATTCATTCATTCATTGGCGTAATACATATTTTTCATTTATTTTTTTTAATTGAATTAATGTCACAGTGCTTCTCCCTAAATAGAGTGTTGTCTGTCTTGTGGTTTGTGTGTAATTATGTGCAGCCACCCTTGCATAACTTATCCACTATCCAGTCAACAGCATTTTGACAGGACACGGTAACACTTTATTTTAGGGATACATCTATAAGCACTAATACATACAATGTTAATGCTTACATAAGTAACTTGTAAGGCATGTACTAAGCAAACGCTAAGGCCTTTGTACATGCCTTACAAGTTACTTATACAGACATATTGTATGTATTAGTGCTAATAGATGTGTCCCTAAAATAAAGTGTTACCCAGGACACATAACAGTCTCAAAACGGCCAGCAAGCACCCACATGACCCCTGTTTGACTGGCATCAGCCCACAGACCCTTGGCTACTGTACACTTGACTCTTCACACTAAAGCAGGGATGTCAAACTCAGGCCCAGCGGCCAAATTTGGCCTGCGGATCCATTTTATTTGGCCCACAAGATCATTTCAAATGTGTAGTTGGCCCACATACACCATTAATAAATAAAAATATGACAACATTTTTGTGCATCACAAGAATTATGAGTGGGTCCAAACTGGTGTAAGAGCATATTCATGCTAACTAGCACATAGAAGTAAACCATAGTATAAGTATATATGGTGGTAATGTGTTACTTGTGTTGCATCAAGTATTAAATGTGTGTACTCCCAAGTAATCCCAGATTTTGATTTTGGCCCTCTGTAAATTTGAGTTTGACATCCTTGCACCAGAGTAAAGAGTGATGAAGGGTGCCACCCCTTAGAGGACATGATGTATCTGGAGAGAACGACTGGGTGAGAATTAGACGGAGATCAAGGAGAATCTGGAGGGAGTATGGTGGTGGTGGGGGTAGTGGTGGATGTGTGTGTGTGTGTGTGTGTGTGTGCGTGCGTGCGTGCGTGCGTGCGTGCGTGCGTGCGTGCGTGCGTGCGTGTGTGTTTGTGCGTGTGTTTGTGCGTGCGCCTGAAGTGTGTGATTTGTGGGATGATTGGGGTGATGATGAGGATGATGATGATCATGATGATGAGGATGATGACGATGATGATGCTAAGGGTGTGAGTATGTGACTACCTGAGTGTTTGAATCTTGTGAGGGCTGTGTCAGCAATGCATGACCTCTCTCAAAAGATCATGTATAGCCACTATGCACACACAGGCATGGAGGAGCTCCTAAATGATTTGGGGTTTCTTGTAATATATAATGAATGCCACAGAGTCAAGAAGCTTTGGTTCATTTCCTGTGTCTCTTATTCATATTGGATGAAGCAGGAGTGGACTTTGTCACGGCACACTCACTACTGCGCACGGCGGCGAAGAGTTGTAACATGTTGTGTGTGGTCACATAAAACCAATTTTGACATGCATAAAGCACATGTACAGTACCCATAAAATCTTACAAAAACGGTAACACTTCATAATAACCGTCCGCTATGAATGGTGTTGATATATCATTAAATCAATTGTATAACACATACTAAATATTTGTTGATGACAATAAAATATTACTAAATATTTAACTAAAAAGACTATTTGTTTCTGCAACTATAATTCTATTGCAAACATATTATTAAATCAATTGTAAAACATTAACTAGGAAGTCTTTTTAGTTAAATATTTAGTCATGTATTATTGTCACCAACAAATGTTTCGTAAGTGTTATACAATTGATTTGTTAATGATATATCAATGCTTATAATAGCATTATAGATGCGGAAGGTTATTGGGACGTGTTACCAAAAAAAAAAACAAAGCAAAATTATAATGTGTCATGAAAGTTCACATCATGTTGAGACAACAAGCCTGTTTTTTCTGATTTATATCCATTCAATTTCGGATTGTCAGATGCAATTAAAACTTGATTCACTTTGAATAAGGTTGATGCATGCAATATGTAACTGGCCCATTCAGTACCATTAACATACATAACACTTCATTGATGTTTATGACATGTCTCTTATAAAGTATCATTTGTTATTGGTCCAGGAAGACAGATGCTGAGGCACTCAAGGTTGCAATTGTTTTTACTTTTTTATTTGGCTACAATTTCTACGCGTTTCAGCCCTTATGGCCTTCTTCAGGGCGTCATATGCAGCATCTGTCTTCCTGGACCAAGTTTGAGAGCCCCTACACTGATGAGCACCAAGGAAAAAAGGTGAAGACCCAGAAGCACTCCAATTACCTGCTAGTGTTTTATCATTTGTTATTATTGTAATAGGGACAATACTAACAGTAATAGGCCTATAGTAATAGTAATAGTAATAGTAATACTAACAGTAATAGAAATACTAATACTAATACCAATACTACTACTTATAGTTATAGTAGGCCTAATGGTGGAGTCAAAAATGTTGACCACCTTAAAACATCATAAACAATTGAGCAATGCAATACATTCTCTGCATTCGCAAAGCATTACTACTTACTGCTTTCATGGAGTCCTCTGTGTATTAATTAATAGAGGCTCACAAACATGAGCCTCCTCAACTGCCTTACTGAGCTGTTTACCAGGAAATCAACACAGTTCAACGTCAGTGCAAGTGAATAATTTAACCTGCTCCGGAGCACCAGAGTAGCCTCCAGGCATTGTGTCACTAGAGGATGTGTTTAAAAAAAAAAAAAAAAAAAATTGTATCTGTATGAAGAAAAAGATAATAAAAAAAATATGTGCCTCAATCTGAGAGGTAGCTGTATCTGAAAATATGAATCGACAGTTAGCCTACTGTGTGTTTATGAAAGACTTGAACGGAAATTGTGCAGATGTCAAAGATGCATTTTTCCACAAGGTTCAGTAAGCGAAAGCGAAAGCCCACGTGGGAAATTCCAACTCCCATTGTCATTGTGACGCAGCACTCCACAGCACATACAGTAAGTGAACACTGCAACTGAGTGGCAGTGGATGTAAATGACAACAACAGAACAAGAAAAAGTACAACTATTAGTCACTTGGGAAAAAATGAATAATTACTAATCAACAGTTGAGAGAACAATTTTAAACATACAGCTGATATATTGAACATTTTTCCACGTTATCTATCACCTCACTCTTCCCAGATAGTGAGGCAAGCCATGTATATTAACATACCATTCCATTTAATTCACAAACAAGCCAGACCCTCTATTATAAAACACTCTCCTATCCTGAGCTAAATAACACATTTATTTTTAAGGGCTTGTTGGCCTTTATTATTACAGGACAGTATGAGAGTAGACAGGAAATGATTGGGAGAGAGAGATGGGACAAGGCTGGGCCGGGAAATGACTCGAACTTTGGTCCCCGTGGGCATGCAAGCCCAAATGTGGGGGACTTAGCGCGCTGCACCACAGCGCCCCCTTCAAGTTATTTTTCAGTTACGCTTTATAAACTCTACTCTGTTACATTAAGACTTGTTCACATTTAGGGCGAGCCTAACACATGTGCCAACAGAAGATTCATATGTTATTATTCACTTGGGAATGTATATGGTCATTATTACCAATATTGTGATGGTGACACCAATAGCGCTTAATTCCTCTTAGAGAATTGGGAATGTTCCATTCACACACCTTTGATGTAGGTCTAATTAAATTAATTAAATAAATAATCAAGTCCCACAGTCCACGGCAAATTCTTAAAAGTAATAAACATTGAGAACCAGATTTGATTTTAGCCCATACTTTGCCATAGCCTGCACTTCACTGTCATTCTGTATTTTTCATGTCTTCTTTTTAGCACTAACCATCAGATAATTGCAATAATTTTCCCTGCCTGAAAGTCATCTATTTCTAGCATATGTGAATAAAGCAATCTTACAGGCTAGTACCTCCTCAGTTGCTTCGAGAGAGCAGAATGAATAGCTTCTGGAAGATGGCTTTGGGTTCTTTGTGGCTCAGATGGAAGGTGAATTGTTCAGTTGACTGCTGCTTTGGTGAATAGATGGAGGTCACAGCTCTCCAGAACCCACTTTCCCAGCCAGCCAAAGGAATTGCTGGCCTGTTTTCAAGTGGTAATATGCGTCTTCAATGATGTTGACTCACTGGGAGAGGAGGATGTTATCGCTCAAGTGTTTGAAAGACACCATACAGTGGTGCACAGAAAACGGTTTTGACTGGAGCAGTGCAGTGGGTGGCTAAACTTCTTCAAACCTCACTCCCCATCACCACACACCACGTATAACAAACCTGAAACATCCATCATTGACATGTCAAGTGAAAAGAATAGCGTACTTTGTATGTTGGGCACAGCCGCCTGCAGAATTTAATATTTTGCACAAATACAAATGTAATGTGCTTGCAAAAAAGAAACCCTTTTGTTGCATCAGTCATTCACATAATTTTGGGAAAAGCCTGAAAATGGAGGGAAATGTATGAGTTGCTTGACTTTCTAATTGGATAATCATGCTAATATGTGCACATTTACTGGGAGAAATAGGCACACTTCATCTTTAATTCTTTCCACTTCTCCCAAAGATCATTCAAATTTAAAATGAATGTTGTGTAGGCTGTCAGCTTCTTCACTGTTTAATAATATCAATATCTATTCAATATACTGTATCTGCTTATTTAACTCTGTACAATAATTTATCTTCAACACAAAAATCTTGGACATGGCAAAATAGACAAAACAAAGCTTATTTTAAAATTGATTTCCATGCCAATCAACCATAGGTACTACCAGGGGCGCTGCAAGAAATTTGGGCCCCATGAAAGATTCGAATTTTGGGTCCCCGTAAGGGCACCTTTCAGTGCTTGGGCCCTTAGAATCTGTAACACCTTTCCCCCTCTAGCGGCACCCATGGGTATTACGCCCACGTTATTACATTGTGAAGAGTGTTCTGTTTGGCTTCTCCAATGATTTAGGATACATGGGCCCATAACAATATCTGGAGCCGAAAAGTCTTCACTCTAACTCCCATCCCTCCAGTTCACCCATTATTGCCATATCTCCAGCAAAACAAATCCCATCATGAGTTGCCAACAGACTACTCTCTGCAGGGCCCTTGTGAGGCTGTGCTACTCCACTGACCCTTGTAGGAGAGAGCCCCGGGCTTGTAGGATATGCAGTTATCAGTCCTGCACGCTAAAGTGAACTCACTCATATTATTGGTCGAGGTGTCCACAGTGTCCTCAGAATATGAATCAGACGAGATGAGAGAGTGTCCGCCCGCCGCCCAGAGTGTGTCTGCTGTTCTCTCCAGCTGATTGGACGCCCAAGGTTGTTGTTTTTCCTCCTGTACAAAATTAAAGTTTTCCAGTGAATAGCTCCAAGATGTTTACCTTTCTGATGTATGTATCAATTTAAGAGAGTGCCTTGAGTGAGTGGGCGGTGAAAGTGGTCATATGTGACATGGGCAATCATAACAATGCAAGTATTCTGCTTATAGCATGTCGCCTTGAAGCACATTCTCCACACCGGGGTCAGCTCTATGTTCCTACAGCCCATTGGTCCCACGGCACATTGGTCCCACAGCCTAAATGGTCCCAGCTTATTCCTGCTGCTCCATGTTCCCACAGTTTTACGAAATTATTCAAATGTAAGCCCTATGCTCTACAACTCCATGTTGCCACATTTCCAAGTAAACTAAGAGAACCAATATGCCTAAATGTAATGTTTAAAATCTTAGTGATGTGGGACCAATGGGCTGTGGAAACATAGACACGCTCCCCTCCACACCAGAGGAGTACAAAACATCATAATCTCTCAAATAAAAACCTATTTACCCCTGTGACCTAAATCGACTTTGTGACAAGACAGTGGCATATTGTGAGAGGAGTTAGTTGTAGAAAGTTATTATATATAGGCTAACATAGGCCTACGATTTGCTTTCCAAACAATTACTTCTGGAAATTGGTGCCACAATGAACTTGTATGAGTTCATATTTTCGATCATGGATTGATGGCTTCTATAGGCCTAGTTGTTGGCATTCAGTGTGTCAATTTAAAGGATGTAACACTGACTCATTATTGGTATTTTGTACGCCGGTAAGTGTACCACTGGCAAGTAAAAGTACCGTAACAGTAATGAAGGGAAAACTGTTGAACTGCTTAACAGGTTTCTAACTGAAGTTGCATTAGTACAAGTATATCATATTTTATGTTGCCTGACTTTCATTTTTATTCTTTCATTTATATCAGTAATAGAGCTGAGCCCAAGACCACACCAGGCAAAGAATAATGCATGGCTGCCTGTTATAAGCTCAGCGTGTAGTGTTATATCAAGTGCTGCTTTATGGCGGGGGGTAAGCCCTAAAAGAGGCATCACTGCTGCAGCACTCAGATCTGTATGCAGAGACCGAGACAGAGGTCCTCATACTGCACTCTACTTCACACCGCCAATGAAACAACTTGTGTTTGTTCCCACTATTATCCTTCCCAGTACATGTCTTACTTCCATTATTATTAATACATAGGCTGATATTTTTACCAAAAGTATACTTTCCTCTTAAGATTTCTCCTTTCAAGTGTCTGCGTTTTCATCCTTCACAGACAGAGAGGGGTTTTTTTGTACTCAGTGTACTTTCAGGCGCCAGGGCAGCCTGGCCTTCAACAATATTTAACATGTCAGAGTGATCAATACGGTGAGCGCTGTAACCTTGAAAACCATAACATTAGCCCCATTGTGGCCCTTTGAGGCATGCTAAAGAACCAGAGAGAGAGGAGATTAATCTGGCAGCAGGAGGAAAAAAGTTGTCTGTTATAGTGGGCATTGGCAGGACACAGAGAGAGAGAGAGAGAGAGAGAGAGAGAGAGAGAGAGAGAGAGAGAGAGAGAGAGAGAGAGAGAGATATGATTCAGCACATTCACAAAAAACACTGAAGATCAGACAACCTTGACACAATCTAGAGGGCAGATCAATAATGAAACAGACAGTGATGGGATATTGGTTAAAAAGATCCTTCATAGTTATGCCAAGTCTTCCTCATATCTACATGGCCATCTAATAGGGTTATGGAGGAAACTTTTTTGTTTTTAAAAAAATTATTTAAATTCAATTTGTACAGTGCATTGAACACACACATACAAGCAAGCATGCATGCACGAACGGACTCAGATAGGCAAGCACCCATGATCAAATACACACACACGCACGCACGCACGCACGCACACACACACACACACACACACACACACACACACACACACACACACACACACACACACACACACACACACACACACACACACACACACACACACACACACACACACACACACACACACACACACATCCCCTTACCACCCAGCCATTGCCCTCACTCCTTTCCCAGATGTAGGCTAGATGATACAGTATGTCTTCAGGGGCAGCACTGTTGGCAGCAGCCATAGTTTTATTTTCTTTCAAATTCTCATTATTCTCATGTCATTTGGCTGTCCCTGCCGAGCTATACCCTCCAATAAGAAGAATCCTGATATCAGAGAGAGGGAGGGAGGGAGACAGGGAGGGATCAAGAGAGAGAGAGAGAGAGAGAGAGAGAGAGAGAGAGAGAGAGAGAGAGAGAGAGACTTTCTGCTGCTTATCTAGGCTCTGGGGGGGGGGGGGGGGGGGTGTTCAGACTCCACACCCTCAACGACAGGCGAGATTAGACGAGTTTGTCCCCAAAAACCAGATGTTGCTTGTGGCATAGCCAAGGCTACTAGTCACGACCCCCCCAAATATCCCCGCTTATATGTGGATGTGTCTGGACCTCTAAAGCAATGTGATTTACAGCTTGTTTACCGCCTCTTTCTTTCTGTCTGAGACTCTCTCTTTCTCCATCTCTCTCTTTCTCTCAGTAACTGGAGGCTGAATGTCTGCATGTCGCCTGTTATAAGCACCAGAAACTCTTAAAGCGCTGCAAAAAAGCAGTACATGACAGACACTTTATGCAACTTTAGAATAACTATTTTATTAGCTTTATTAACACTTTAATAACATTTAATAACAATTATTATATGGTGTGACGTCATCGGTCGAATGCTCCATTCATTTCAACGGGGCTCCCCAACGTTCGCACGTCTGTTATTTTTCGATAACGGACGGGTTTGTCTATAACAGACCGCTGTCAATGGCAACAAGACTTTTCACTGCTAAAGCGACTTTTCAACAAGACTCTAATCAGCTGCTGTGATAGACAACACCTGTTGTCCTGGCAACCTAGCTGTTGCCTAGCGGTGTTCCACAACGGCACTGTTTTGTTTTGCGCAGCAACAATCTTAACATTAAATAGGCCTAAAGAAATGTCCCCGCCATGTGTGAATCATTTAAGTATATCCATATAATAAGCGGGTTCACTTTCGGCGAGTCGGTCGCTTTGTGGAATAGCAGCACTTCAGAGAGAACAAGACCCCTCCGCTCCGCGTCGGGGTCTAAATATTCTCTCTGTCGTGCTGCTATTCCACGGTAGCGACCTTCTCGCCGAACGTTAACCCTTACTTAACATTTAACAAAGAATTTACAAATCACTGATAACCAAACTACGACTGCACAGTGGAGTGGGAATCAACTTCTACTGTGTGAGTTTTATGTGGTCTGTTTGATGTGGCCTTCTGGTCTTTGGAGGAGAAACTTCCAGGACCAATGCGACTGTGTCTGCTGTGTTAACATAGTATTTCTTGCCCATTTATAAACATTTGCAAACATTTTGTTGATAATTAGTCCATTATTTATAAAGTGTTTTTAAAGCTGTGAATAGGTAGTTACAGTATTCTAAGTGTTACCACTATTTATAGTGGAAGAGTTCTGGAATATTTCAGGATTTAAGTGAAACAAGGAAACATTTAATAGGTTTTCTTCTGATGCCCGTCCCCCGTTGTGCCGCGGGTAATTAAATGCTCATGCATCCAAATGTTCAGATCAAGCAACACATAAAAAGTCAATCGCCTTCATAGAGAATAACTACCACAGTGAAGGCATGCAAAACTGTGCCACAGAAAATTCATTCAAGTGTTTCAAGGTTACTTACAGGAGCTGATGAAAATTGCACGTCTGACCAGACAATGCATAAATGCATATATGGTTGACAAGACAAAATGCAGAGAAGATGACCGTGTTGCATATGACTTTACCCGTATTTTCCAGGTCATAACTCTGTCTCCTTTTCCTCCTCAACTCCGCGCAGTACAGTAAGAACTCTGCTGTAGGATTCAAAATGTTCACAGTAAGAGACACACCAAAAGCATAAAAAACAGAGAGTTTTTATTTGCAGAGAATAACCACCATGTATTGAAAGCACACAAAACATGTCACAGAAAAAATAATTACAACAGTCCAACGTTGCTTAGAGTGGCTGATGAGACTGCCTGTTTGACCAGACATATGGCTGAGGGAAAATGCATAGAGTGATGATGACTGTGCATTGATTACCTTATACTGTATATTCCAGGCCATAGTGTCCTTTTCCTTTTCTATGCAACTTGCAGACCAAGTGCAGTAAGTCGTAAGGCTGCTGAGCAATTGAACTGCTGGATGTTTGACTTTGCCCGTATTTTCCAGGTCATAACTTTGTCTGCCTCTCCTCCTCAACTCCAGTAACACAGTACAGTAAATACCATAGTAAGTACCATAGTAAGTAGCTGCTGAGCAATTGAACTGCTGGATGTTTATGTTGTTTATCTGTTTTCCACCGGCCGGTATCCAGATGGCGCTGCTCCTAAACGGTGAAGACAAGGTCATGTGACGTGTGTTGCCGTTGCCGTGGCAGGGCACAGCTGCCCGGCTCTCATTTACACTCGGCAGGCTTGCTGAGCCTCATCATCAGCTCCCAGTCTCTGGAGGAAAAAGGTCACGTCACCGTCATCAAGCTGTGTCACCTCACCTCCGCCACTTACAAACACCAGGAAATAGTGGAGGCTAAAATAATGTGACTTATATGGCACTGTACATACACTGTAACAAATAGCTGTTTATTTACGGCAATTCTGCAACAGCATTCTACTGTTTTTCGAAAAAACAGACAACTACTGTGAAAATATTACTTTGAGTCACATATTGAGCATAAACAGTAAGTACTGCACAATAGCAGTATTCGCCGTTGTGGAAAAAACTAGAGATGCACCGGATCCTGATTTTTAGGATCCTGCCGGATACCAGATCCACTGAATAAGATCCTGCCGGATCCGGAACCGGATACTGGATCCTACAAAAGGGTTGAAACATATAGTCTACTCGCACACGTGGGCCCTTTTTATTACGTTGGCGCAAACTATTTTTTAGACTCATTGGCTTATTGCCACACTGCCTGCAATAGCCGCTTCCAAAGGGATTTCACTCCATGCAGTGATTGGGGTTGTGAAAGACTGAAAAGCCTAGACTAGACATGCACCAGACCCTGATTTTTAGGTAACATGCCGGATACCGGATCCACTGCTTAAGATCCTGCCGGACCCGGATCCTGTGAAAAACTGTATTATCCTGACGGATCCGGAACCGGAACCGGATCCGGTGCATCTCTAGAAAATAACAAGTTATTTTAGACAGCACCATTGAAACCCATTCATCCTCCACTTGTCCGTGATCACCATCAAACTTCAATACCACCTGAAGAACTGAAGTCATTCTGACTGGTTAAAGATTATCTGATACTATCAAGCATGATGAAACAATTTCTAAGGAAACTACAATTCTTAAAAAGTGCTTGATGCAGCAAAGTGTGAGTAGGATATGCATTTTGATAGTGATGAAAGTGTGAATGGCTGAAACATTTTAAGAACTTGTAACACTCTTGCAACAAGCAGCCCCATCTAAACCAATCTGCTAATCAGTGCCTGGCCTCACCTGAGTAGGGCTGTTATGCCATTATTCAATTACGGGCGTCACCTGCCAAGGGCCTGATGACTCTGGTCACATGGTACTCTTGCACCTGTATATAAATCTGGACTATCAACACTTCAGTTGCTTGCCTGCCTGCTGGCTGGCCTGCATGGCACAGCATAGCACTTGTTTGCCTACAAGCTTGCCTACAAGCTTGCTTACATGCTTGCTTACATGCTTGCACACTTTCCTCTTTGTGAAAGCTTGCTGTATGTGGCATCATTTGTGGCATTGTTGCATATAATGTGCCTGCTGCAAATTAGTCATTGCTTTGAGAGCTAGCTTGTAGTGCTGCTAGTTTGCTGTGCTACTTGGTGCAAAATCATTTTTTAAAGACTGACCAATGCTATATTCATCATTGGCTCATCAAGAGATACAGTAAAAAGCCCACCTTGCACACTATCATTGTAACATAGCACTGTGTACTCTGACATTTTATTCATGCCCACACTTTCAAAGGACCACAGCAAACCATTTTCTCAATACAGCATTGCGCCATAGTATCATGCTCAAGGCACTCCAGTCATGGTGAACGATGGGAGGGTGGGGTGGTAACATGGCCAGGGTACCACAGTTATGGAGAATGATGGGTGGGGTGGGAAGTTGCCATGGCCATATTCATGAATACAACTATGACCCAGTATTTGCCTGTCATCACACAGTACAATTCAACTTTTTAACTGAAATGTACTGTTATTTTTCTTTAGAGTACTGTTATTTAACAGTTCAATTGCTGCTGAAAAAATGTTATATACTGTGATACATTAAACAGCAATGAGCTGTATTTGATTTTTGGTGTGAAATAACAGTAGAATTACAGGTAAATATAATTGCCAGTAACTGCCGTTATTTTGCAGGGAAATTTTCTTAGAGTGTAGGAAACATGAGGCTAAAACAATACCACTCACATGACTTTCTACATAGGAAACATGTCTCAAACAGCGTTACTCATATGACTTTGTACATACGGTAGGAAACAATACGACTCATTACATATGTCGGTCGGTCATTCTATGAAAATACACTAATACGATACCACCATTATGAAGCCTTCCAATTTGTGTATCAATGAAAAAGTCATATTTCGTAACATAGGCCTACCGTAACATAATATGATCCTATACCTTGCATAGGCCAGCATGCCATGTGGGATATGAACATTGTGTTAAATTCTCTTCTGTTCAAACAAGCAGAATGCACATTGATACTGACTAAAATCTGAAACTTATCCCCTGTGTGTGTGTGTGTGCGTGCGTGCGTGTTTGTGTGTGCTGCCTTTGTGTGTGTGTCTGTCAGTCTCTCCGTCTCTCTCGCGGTGTTTGTGTGTGTGTGTGTGTGTGGAGTGGGGGGTGTGTGCGTGCCTGTGTATGTGCGCGTGCTCTGTGTGCCTATGTGTGTGTGCATGATTTGTGTTGTCATAGCACATTGATTCAGGGCCATATGGCATATGCCACACTTCAGTCAGGATTTTATTGATGTCTTCATATAACCACAATGGGCTCCTTCTTTGCAAGACAAACCCGACTCATACACATTCAGGTGATAATGATGATGACGACGGCGAGCATGGTGATGTTTAATGTACAGACTATTTTTAGGGTGAGATGTACATGAGCGTACGTGTTTTATACACTTCTAGCGTGGTTATCATCTCTGATAAAGAGCTCTCTGTAGGACGCCTCGCCATGTGCAGCGCGGGTGATTAGGTTAATCACGACTGCTGATGGAGGTGTCATAATTACCTTCCTCCCACACAAATGAAGGGGGGTCTAGTAGGGGCGTCTAATTTAACCTTGGAAAATGCATGTGCCTCATATCTCAGGGCGACATATCTCAGAAGTGCATGCTTACTGCGCCCACACTCGTGTGCCAAAGAATGACAAACCTATAGCGAGCAGCTATACTTACTGTGGTGTACGCACACACAAACACATATAGCTCTTTACATGTTCCAGCATATCAGCGTGAACTAACCCTCCTCTTGTCTTCGGGTTGCCACCGACCTGTTTTGGTTTTTAAATGTAAAAAAACAACTACACAATGTTAATGTATCTCATCCAGGCCTTTTGATTTTGTTAGAACCATCTGAACATATTTCTAAAGTAAAAATGTATTTCTGCAAATTTGAAAATGGTCTACATAAAAATATAGTAGTTGTGATCATAACATACTTTATAAAGTAATAATTACTGTCAAAACAGAATGTATTCATGCTTTACAGGCCAAAGGAAAGGAAACCATATCCTCTCCTAATCATGTAATCAGCTGGGAAGTCAATATTTTGACCAACTGTGTGTGATGGAACAGGCTCCAAACAGATGACAGGAAGTGGACTCAAAACTCACTGAGCCTCTTTTGCCTCCATCCTCTAAATAATAATCATGAGATCACACGAGGAGATAGATATCCTAGCCGTGCTAGACCCACATCAAGATGAGGTAGGTGTAGAAAATATGATATTCGTAGGCAGCGGGGCAGGCTGTGCAATTTCCCTCTCCATGCAACAGTACTTGAACAAATCAATGCAATGAATAGAATAACAACAAAAGGGAATAGAGCTGCATAGCCTGGGGTGGATTTCTCGAATCCGACCAAAATTAGCCTTCGGACCAAGTAAGTACGAACGAAGTCCGACACAACAACTAACCAACAACTATGATTTCTCGAAAGCCTCAAACCAACAAGGTACGAAGTAAGTCCGATGAAATTCCAACCAAGTAAGTTCAGACGCACGATGAAGTTGTCGGAAATGCTCGGAGTGTCTCGCCTCAGCTCGGGTGCATTTGTCGCAAAGCAGTGACGCTGTACCACACAGTGCCTGTCAAATTCAGGCTATACATCTATCAAAGTCCACAAATCTTTGTCAACACAATCATGTCCCCGACTTCACCCCTCTTCAACTGCAGTTACCAAATGCGACATTACAATCCACCATGTATTATTTTTACTTAGGTTTTGCATATAATGTTTGGATTAATATTGTATAGCCTACCACTAATATGGAAGCACGGTTGGTGGGTGAGTGGTTAGAATGTCGGAATTCCATACACGTTTGCCGTTTCCTTATCGGAGGCGTGAGTTCAATCCCCGGTGAATATAACCATAGGTCAGTGTTTCCCAACCTTTTTTGTCCTGCGTACCCCCTAAGCAATTTTGTCACATGATGAGTACCCCTTCACTCATGCTCTATATCTGTTCCTATATCCCAATGTGACTACACTCCATATATTTGTTATTATTACATTTTTCCAAGTACCCCCTGAGGTGTGCTCGCGTACCCCTAGAGGTGCATATACCCCTGGTTGGGAAACACTGGCCTAGGCTATATAATAACCACCCATCACATCTTTTTTCCAGAACGGCAAGCGAAGTCATTCTCACGCTCATGGGCAACGCAACACTTTCAACAGGTCATGGCCAGGCAGATTGCAGTTAAATGCTGCTTGAAATGATAACTGAAATTACGCTTGAGAATTAATAAAACATATCAGAATGTTTATTTAATTTTCCAGTCTGCACGCGTCTTTACGCGCAACGTAAGCGGGTGGAACTGCCATTATTGCCGTTGTACATAAAGACGCGCAGGAAGGGACCTATGGAAGGGGCCGTTAATGTCTGTAAACATGGCACATTCAAAGTCCTTCAACGTCGGAAAAGACCTGTTAACACAATCATATCCCCAAAATCCACCCCATTAAATCCAGTAACCAAATGTCGGTCTACACATCACCATCAATGAAGAGCAATGGGCGGTGAATGGTAAGCGCGAAGGCATTTTCAGTGTGACAAGATTTCGATTCCCTCAGTAAGATAGGCCTACATTAAACGCAGGTGCCTATTCCTCTGCGCAACTGTTTATCCAACCTCTGTGTGTGTGCGTAAAGTGGCCGATCCACGCGTGCTGTTGGGCACGCTTGTGGAGCTCTGGCATCCGAGAGTCTTTGCCTCGCAGCCACGCACGCAGTCACATTAAGGCCAAGTCAAATTGCTTTTCACCTGTATTTTACAAAAACACAAAACGATGGCCCAATTCACACAGATAGAGAAAGAATGACACGATGCGCTGTGTTGTTTTCTGATCCCCCTGACTGCATAACGGACACTTCGTGCGCCATGGGCCATGGCGCTATTTGGAGTGTGCTCACTGCTGAAACAACATTTGCTTTAACAGTAGCCTATTGGCCGGCTGCTTGTGACAGACTTGTATTACAATAGTAGAATTGAAATGAAAAGAAGAATATGAATACTATAAGACCTAGTAACGCGAAGAAGTGTCCTATTCTTGTCATCACGCTCGCCTTTCCGAGTGCCTTTCCATTACGCACTATTTCAACATACTAGGGCAGTTGCATAATGTCAATTTTTTGAACTTGTTGTAGCCTACGATGTAGTTTGGAGTTCTTGTGGACTAAGGCATAGCCTACAATGCAAGGAATAGGCCTACAAGAAGGATCACCGCACACTGGTGCCTTTTAAAAATAATAGTGAATAGCGGATTTCGCAATGGCAACTTATAGGCTACATGTATTTCCATGTAGCCTATGCTTGTTGGAGTTTAATCAAAATGTGCTATTGGCTTTGTTATGTGTGGAGATATGTGAGCAATTAAATAATCTGCATTCATGCAAGATGCTGCTTTTGGTGTGGGTTCAATTCCCGATGGTAATCAAACGGTTCTTTTTTTGGCGCAGCTTTGATTGATCGGAGCTCGTGAAGCACGATAGTGGAACATATAATTTCCTACTATATTTGGGCAATATTTTTGTCCCCTATTTGAATATTGTGTTGGTGGGGTTTTTTTCAGCCCTGTTCGTAACATGACTAGACATTTGGTGTAGTATGGTCGGAGGCTTGTGCACTTGGTGGCAGTAATCGATCGATGTTGCTTGAACTCTACCTGAACCCGCCCAAAACCACGAACAAGAGTGACGTGCTTCCCAAAACAAAGGTGAACTAGCTAACCATGCTATTCGTTCCAGTTCCGACAGTAGTACTAACGAACAGCCCCTACTTCGTTTTGCAGCAACGCCTGAGTCGTTCGCACCAACATCGGACGAACGACTAACTACATTACTTGTAAACATTGGTACTTTGTAAGTCCGAACGAAGTGTTCCAGAAACAGTTTTGTCGCACCTGGGTCGTTAGTTGCTACCTTAGTTAGCAACGAAGGTTTCGAGAATGTTAGCCCTGGGCGATAGCGGACTGTTGACTCTGTCAAACAGTCTGGCGAAAGCTAAGAGAAATCCGTTCTACGTGGAGGGTGGGAGATGGTCTGAGCTTAGTCTGCCATTTAAATTCATAGGAGTTCCAAATTCAAATCAAAAGTCATATTGTGCTTTATTAGCATGACTGTTATAATAGTGTCGCAAAAGCATACAAATAACAAAGCAAAAGTGTGAATAGTGTTACCTTAACCAATCAGTGACGGACTTTGCGGGTGAGTTCTGCATCACCACTCTCAACTGTTTGCTGATTGGCTAAACAGTGAGCGAACTAAGCAAGGAGGGTTTCGCCAGACTATGTGCTGAGCCAGAATCTTTGGGTGGAGTACATAATGGCATCCCCAGGCTAAGAGCTGCTCTGTCAGGACTCAAAATCCTGCCTCCTGGGGCAGCCTTGGGGATTGCCACTAAGTGGTGTCTACATGTTTAGAGATAGTAATGAGAAATTACTTAGTGAATTCATAATGTGAAAATAATAATTGACCATTTCCTTGGGGGTT
>NC_085868.1:46153763-46208763 GCF_034702125.1 Engraulis encrasicolus
TGCATGCGCAGGCAGGGACGTAACCAGACAAAATACGGAGGTAAAATACTGTGTGCTGTACTGCATACTGTACATTTAGAATGCTTCAAATACTTCAGTCAAATTCTCAAGTTTGTTTTTATTAATCACTGTCCTGAGGATAAATGGGGGAGTCATATACAGATTGAATTTGTCATTGTTGATCATATATCAATTTTCACCATAGATAAATTCTACATTACTGAAAAATGACATGACATGACCTCTGTGTCCTCAATGGTAGTTACGGCCATGGAGCCAGTCTCTATGGACATGCAAGCACATCACTCCTCACTGAAATGTTCTATTTAACATTTACAGCACAACTAGACATGCTTATGAAACAAAATGAGAATGTGTCACAAACTAACATTATGTGCATTCATTCTTTCATTATTTCCATTCTCTCTTTGCGAAGGAAGGTGATCTTTATATTATATTGTTCCAACACTGCATGCACAGGTTGCTCCTCGTGTGTGACATCTGGCTCTCTACAAAGATGCTAATTGCACAAGAGACACGGCTAATGTGATTTAGAAAATTGTTCAAGTACAGCTTCATCAACACTTGGGTTTCCAACAACAGAGTCAAATGCACTTAAGATTCAAGATTCAAGATTATTAAGATTCAAGAATTAAAAAAAGGCGACAAATTATGTTTAGAGAACAACACTTAGTATACTATTAGATTTGATCACTTCTGCATTTCAATTGACCATGAGAGTGCAGCAGAGATAATAGTCACACCCAGGGGCGTAGCACCAAATTTGGGGCCCTAGGAACAACTTCTTTCATGGGCCCCCCTACTCAACAACCCCGTAAACACCATCCCCCCAAAAACCCCACCCCCCCCCCCCCCCCCCCCCCCCCCCGCACGCGCGCGACTGATAGTCATCCTCCTTGCCTTCCTCAGAAAACCCCTCTAGGCCTATGCTTTCCTCCCCTTCACTTGAATCATCCTCATTTTCAATCATATGATAGCCTATCACAGAACAGACATAATGTCCTTATTTTTCACATCACCAGTTGTGAAAAGTCTGCTATCATATTCATAGAGATGACTTTTAATCACTTCATCACTATGGTGTGAGGGGGAGGAGAGAGACTGGTAAATCTCTCTTCACAATGCATTTAGCCTAATATTTCGTGCAATAAGGAGACATGAGACATTGATATAGAACTGAACTTTCTTCAATATGCATCCCTGAACAGAAACACACGCGCTCGCGCACACATTCATTCACTTGCACTGGCCCGCTGCACGCACCCGCACGTCATTTGTCCGTTAGTTGTTTTTTGGGAGAGCAAGGAATAGAGAATCAGCTGTGATTTACTGGCAGAAGCTTACTATGGAATGTCGCTTAAAATAGGCTGGAACAAAAGTATCGCTGTTTGGATTTGATGCCGTTATTCTCAACCTTCTAAAGTCAGGGCACCCCGAACCTAGTCACATAGAAATCATTATTTATTAGGCTACTGCATAGGCTATAGTTTCAGATTTAAATTGGCCAGTAACTATTTCACAGTAGCCTACCTTAAATAGGGTAATTGTCATGAGCACTCAATGCAGATAGGCTACCTGCTCAGCACGGAGGTAGGTAGGCTACTCTGCCTATCTTTTGTCTTGCGCTTTGCGCAGATTAGAATGGCGTCAGCAGCATTCAAAACGCAGACTGGTGCCCCGTCAAAATATCGTCATTAATTTACCACACTTCAGCTACAACGGACGTTGTCAGATAGCCAGGGAAAGTAACCAGAGATTTCCTATTGAGAGTGTTGAGACCGCAAAATGAAAGCAGAATGACGGTTCAGGACTGACAGCTCGCACCGCCACCTTGACATTGGCAACTGATGAACGTGACGTTGATTAATATCGTTACGAGGACATAATCAATCTGCAAATGTGATGCACCCGATTGAGAAACTGCTTTTCCTCAACATTAGGATATTAGGCTAGCTAAAATAGGCTCACCTTCTCTTAAGTTCGCACAATTTGCATCTGCTGTGACAGGGGGCATCTTCACGTTTGTGACATTTTCTTGATTCATTTTACAAATTAGCTTTGCTATTTGGATATTTGAACCAACATCGACCCTATGTTGGTCTTGTGACTTGTTATGAATATATCAAAGACAAATATGGGTTCAATAGACTATCACAATTATAGCCAAAAAATGATATATATATTTTTTAATCTGACTCCGGCTATCACAGTAGGCCACACGGAATGGGAATGAGATAACCAGCCTATACTGTAGGCGGTAATTTTGACATTTGGGCTCACCTTTCTTGCAAGAAATCAGCAGCAGTTGCTTCGTCTGGTTTCCCCTGTCTCTCTTGCCTTTCTATTCTTTTTGTGAAAGCCTGGTGTTTTAGACATCTTTCATTGCTAACCGGCTGCTGCGTTCAATGCCTATAATGAAGTGAGTGTTGATTACGCATATTGTGCAATCAAAAGTCCGCGAGAGGGCGGACTAAACCAATGCGTACTGATTATGGGGGTGTTTGATATATATTGTAGCCTATTTGCAGGCTAGGATATCCAATTTAACAGATGTATTTCCAGAGAACATTGGAATTGCATTTTACCAACATGTATTGACATCATTGTAAAAATAATGTTTAAAAAAGCAAAACAAGAAGAACATTTTCCATAGGGGCCCCCCGGTGGGCCCCCCAGGTGGGCTGGGCCCTGAGAATGAGTCGGGGTTTTCCCCCCCTGTTCCACGCCGCTGGTCACACCACTGCTTGAGCCCCCCTCCCCTGTCCTGAAGGATGCAGGTCTTCAGAGTCTCCCCTACTGGTTGTTCCTACATGGGCGATTCTAGACAGGGGCCAGGGTGGGCCAGGGCCCCTGTAGATTTCCTCCTGCCCCCTGTTGAAGCCCCTGTGCTGGACAGCCAATGACCACGACATGATATGCATTTTCATATATTATATACTGGATTCATTGCATTGAAATGTATCTCTTTAGCCAATTTATGTGCCCCAAAATAATGGTCCCATTTCGGCCCCCCTGGTAATTTTGGTTTAGAACTGCCCCTGTGTGGCTATGGTAAAACCCAAAGTGAGATGGCATTTAGTCATCATTATAGTGACACCAGCTTCCTGCTGAAATTATAACCGCCTCAACAGTGCTATGTTTTGAAAAGAAATACATTTTTTTTAAAAAAACAGCTTTATTGTCATATGCTTTTGGTTAAGATGAGTTGTCTGTACAGATACTTTCTATACCCTCTACTTTCGATGATATTTCTTTGTCTCTCTTTTCTTTCTTCCCCTCAAGTACATTGAAAGATAGTTACTGTATGTATGATAATGTGCTTTACAAATCCTATTGCTATCGCTATAATGTGTGGTATATACTGCATGTCTGACAAGAGCCCTCACCCAAAGTGCTTTCTATGTGTCCCTGCTGCTTGCCCATTATTGGAGTCTCTGATCCCCCCCTCAAGGATAACAGCTGAACTCTGATTAACCTTGGATACGTTCAGGTCATTAAAACTATACAGGAGTCTGATTGGATAATACCCATCTCAACCTGCAAGTACCTGTACCAGTACCATACCCACAGTGCTGCTCTTAGTGATGACCACCATACCGACTATTTTTTTTTTGGTAGCATATTTGTCTACCGAGGATCTGTGTGGCTGCATTCAACCCTTGATGACAGCATGCTTGAGCTGGTGGAATGGCCCCTGAGAATACCAGGTGCTTCCCTGAGGGCCGTGAGCCGTTATCCATGCAGCGCTTCCATTGAAAATCCCAAACCCCCTCAACACCCCCCACCTTATAGGTACTACTACATCCCCTTCCCTCACTGGGAGATGCCTTCTAATTAAGGCAGAGACCTCCTAGAGTGCCTACAGGTTTGGTATACGTAACACTTGCCATTCCCAAATTCTTGCGGACATGTAAGAAACATGGTCAATAGTGTCACTATAGTGAACTAATGTGCAGTCTAGAAACGAGGGTTAAATTTGTGTCATGAATGGACATCGCAAAACAATGTAACACAGCCTTTTTAGGTGAGAAATGTTGAACACAAATTCAGTTCTGTTTAGATATTTTGTCCAATCTGCCAAACTAATTTTGCAAGATAAAAGGTACTTATTTCAGCCAAGGCCTGAAAAACACCCCTTCCCATGCCTCTGATACCACAATGCAGAGGCATCTAGCAATATGTCTATGGGCACTGGAGGAAGTGCGACAGGCAGCAATGGCCAGCAGGTTTTAACAGCTACCTGTATAATCCTCATTAATTGGCACCAAATACAAAAACAATGGCTATGTGTCTCATCCAACAGTGTCGGTAGATTGTTTTTGGCAGTACTCCCCCACACCTGTGGAGAGTTTAGTTTTAGCAAAATTATTCCTCCTGCCCTACGCCTCCCACTCATCAGTGTGTTATCAGAAGATGAGGTGTTTGTCTTCCTCCACCACCCACACTTGTTTTGGGATTTTAGCACTTTGCATTGATATGAAATGGCAGAGATGATGGACAGCTAGAAGAGGCATTGTTCACTGGAGTAAAGGGAGAGCTGGGGGGAGGTGTGTGTGTGTGTGTGTGTGTGTGTGTGTGTGTGTGTGTGTGTGTGTGTGTGTGTGTGTGTGTGTGTGCGTGCGTGCGTGCGTGCGTGCGTGCGTGCGTGCGTGCGTGCGTGCGTGCGTGCGTGCGTGCGTGCGTGCGTGCGTGCGTGCGTGCGTGCGTGCGTGCGTGCGTGCGTGCGTGCGTGCGTGCGTGCGCGTGCCTGCGATCGTGCGTGCGTGCGTGCGTGCGTGCGTGCGTGCGTGCGTGGGCATGTGTGTGTGCATCCGAGTGTGTTTTCTGCTATGGGGGAATTGGAGCTGATGTGGAGAGGGAGGAGAAGGGAGAGCCTCATCAGTTTACCTCGCCTGACTGCTGCTGTCTGTTATCAGCTCTGCACTAAACCCGTATGGACACAAAGCATTTCACTGAGAGCCAAGGTCTTCCTCATCACAGAGAGAGGAAGAAAGACAAATAAAGCGTCTTTAAGTGAGAGCCAAGGTCTTCGTAGCCTCTTACTGCAGATGGGCCCGTCGACAGGCCTATTCACTCTTTGCTGAAAACGCTCAACCAAATCACAACAACATTGCTATGACAATGCACAGACTATTCAGTAACCGATTAAGACTTGCCCATAACCAATTTGTTGGCAATACGTTTGTAACAGAGACTCTAAGGTGGCGAACACCCAGAGTGGAGAAGAAACGGAAGGAAAAGACAAATGGCAAATAGGGAGAATGATGGAAAAGCAGAGGTTTAGAGAGATAACTATTTATTACGTCAAGAGTTCAATAATTTTATTGTCATTGTCAAAAAAGGCAACGGAATTGTGTTTGGAGTATAATGCTTAGCAGCAGCAGGTTTTCAAGTAAATTGCACAAGAGGTGAAAGTGACACCAGCGCTTGACCCCCCCCAGCCCCCCCTCCACCCTACTTCTCTTTATCCCAACTTGTATTTTGTCAAAACTGAGTATTTCCTCTCTTCTTCCGCACAGCTGGTTGTGTAGCTCTGTATCACTGAGCAGTGGGATGTTGTTGCAAGGAGACAAAATGCAATTAGTCAACATGCACCCCCATGCCTCATGCAGTCAAGGACCATTTTAATCCAGTGATCAAATCCACATGAGTCTGTGGTGTCCTTGACTGGGGGAAATAGGGCCCGGACACTTTTGGATTAAAGGGGCTCCTCAAAATTAAAATTCTATTTTTTTTTACATTTCTGAAAATATGGGCCCACAAGGGTGCTGGGCCCTGCACCGTGAAATGCCCACTATGGCAGATGGCCAGTCCAGCCCTGCAATCAAAATGAGGAGAACAAATCCACTCTGGGAAGTGTGCCAGGGCTCGAGAGAGAGCACACAACAACAACAACAAAAAATCGAGATGAAAGATGGGAGATGACAATCATTTGCCCCTAATTCTGCTGTGATTGTGGGATTCAATGCAAGACAGAGCAAGTCAATCAGGCAGCTGTTTGGCTCATCCTCCACATCCATAGAGACCCCAGCAGGTGCACACACCTCTACCTCACTCCATCGAACCCCAACCCTTCACACTATCCAGGCATTTAGAGTAAGGCTGGGGTGGGTTAGGGGAGGTGGGAAGTTGGTGATACAGATTAGACAAGAGGCAAAGAATTTGTCAGTCATGTTGAACCAATAAAACGCAACAAATTAGACAAATTAGACAAAATTGTCTGCAGTGATTGAATTGAGTTGATTCATAAAGGAGGCGATCTGAAAGCTAGATGGATGCAAATTGCTACGATGGGCCTCGACCACAAAAAAGCCTTACCATTATGTGTGTGTATAAAATGACAGTTTTCCATATGCAGCGTATCACAAAGTGAAAGCACTCAAGTAATCTATGGTGAATGGAGAACAAATTATTCCAAGCTTTGCTTGGAATGACTGGGGTGTGAAAAAAGTATCTCCATGCAACTCTGTGGTCTGTAAATTTGTTCAATCGTTGACCCTTTTGGACACATCTTGCTGTTCCTTCAGATCTGAGGGGTGAGTTTCATTCCTTGAACCACAAAAACAGCCACAGTGCCCCCTGCAGCAGCCGATGCAGCTGCCCATATTCAGTGCTGGTTAAAACACAAAAAAACTTGTCCCATCTCTTGACCCACAAACTGAGCCAAAGCATTTCACTTTTTTTTCATGAAGGTCTATGCTACATCTGAATTGCTAGGAGCAGTTTCGTTCAACAGTTTAATAGTTCAATGACTTGGGTGGCATAATGTGGCTTCTCAGGAGTTTTAGTTTGTCATGAGTTTCAGCATGACCAGCATGATACTCATAGGTACAGCCACACATCATGCAGTAAATGTATGTAACATGTGTATATATGTAATTAATGTAAACCCCTGCACCAATGAAATCATTCCAAATCGTTTTTATAGAGGAATATTCTGTTATCATTCAGACATTTTAGGCAGAGGACATATTTGCTTTTAAGCCATTTTGCATATGGAAGTGATTGCAATCAAATGCCTTTACTAATTTGTGATATTTACATATAACCCTACATCTCCGTGTGACATTTAGCTCTCAACTTCAAGCCACAAATGAATGTCTGTGCCCCCATCTCGATATTATGCCGACTTTTTTGTTCAGTGTCATGGCTGTAATCACTGACGCATATCATTGGCTGTAATTATACCCTGACTTATCCATTTGAAAGAAGCTGTCCAAATTTCTGCATGACATTTCTGTTAGCAATCTGGCAATGGTGAAATCGCTATAATAAGCACTTTCTTAAAAATATGACAGCGAAAAAAAAAACACATTTCTGATGTTTCAGATTTTGTATCACCTGTCGCCACTCAAATAAAATAAAGACATGTCGTATATGAGCAGCCTGAAAATTCCGTGCTCCTGGACACGGATGTTAAGGACACGAAATCCGTGTCCAGGAGCACGGATTTCGCCAAAATTCCGTGCTCCTGGACACGGAATTGTTTTCCGTGCTCCTGGACACAGAATTGTTTTCCATGATGGGCACACGGAAGTGCTATAGGCTATTACCACAGCACTGTGTAACTCTATCATTAGAAAATCCATACCAAATGCTAATCCTAAACAAAATAATGCTATAGCAATTTGAGTTGTGCCCTGACCAAAACATATAACCCTAACCTGTCATTAAAGACATATTTTTGAGAAATACCTTTTCCAGTTGGTTGCTAGGCTATCAAATTCATATAATGAATGAAAGAAAAATAGCTGTGCCCAGACCAAAACAATCCCTAACCCTAACCTGTCAGTAGGAAATGTTTTTTTTGAGAAAAAATATTTGAAATTAGAAAAATCCTGAGAAAACACAAAACTGTGGAAACATAGAGCTGTGGGAGTAGTCTATAGAGAGAGCACTTCTCTGTGTCCATCATGGAAAACAATTCCGTTTCCAGGAGCACGGAAAACAATTCCGTGTCCAGGAGCACGGAATTTTGGCAAAATCCGTGCTCCTGGACACAGATTTTGTGACCTTAACATCCGTGTCCAGGAGCACAGATTTTTTGGAGATCATGTTGCTATGAGACACATCATGTATGAGCCATTGCTATTTACTAACACAGACACAAGCAGGTAATTGGAGTGCTTCTGGGTTTTCATCTTTTTTCCTTGGTGCTCATCAGTGTAAGGGCTCTCAAACTTGGTCCAGGAAGACAGATGCTGAGGCACTCAAGGTAGCATTTTTTTTCAAACTTTTGTAGCCAAATAAAAAAGCAAAAAAATTGCAACCTTGAGTGCCTCAGCATCTGTCTTCCTGGACCATATTTACTAACACATTTGAACATGTGACGTTTAAATAACAGGTCACTGAGAAAGAAAGTTGGTGTTGGGGAGAAGTTGTGTGTCCACACACATAAGGAGAAGAGGAATTTGACAGGGGAGTTTATCGTCATTTTAAGTTGCTTGCCTGATGCCCTACACTACTGTAAATAGCTGACTCCTAAATGAAATGAAAGATCATCTGTCTAGTCTTGCCATAGCCTTCCAGTTCATCTGCAAGGCTTGGATTCTCCAATGGTGGTCAGTAGGCCAATGCATGTCTAGCCTGATTATCATGACTTTCAAATCTATCCGAGTCTTGGTCTGACCAAGAGCATAACAACTAACAGTGTTAGTGCATTCGAGTAGTCGTCAACGCATGCATGCGTATTTAGACAGCAATGCACTCTGGATGACAATGCTGCATGACGGTTAGATTTCCTGTCAAACTTCAAAATTTCTGTGATGTTGCGTTGACGAGGTGACATGTCACATGGTGTCAAACTATCGCGGGATGAATGTGACTGCAGTCAGATCTTGCAACCTCTGCAGTTGCTTATCCCCTTCGACGCTCGTCTGCAGAACGCCTCCGAGGTCACGCGCCCATGAACTGGTTGGTCAAGAACTTACTCACGTGTGTATATGAGTTTTGTCTCACACCTCTACAAAAGTTTGCGCAGGACCCCACTTCAGCTCCTCATCACTGCCTGTCCCCCCACTCCTCACACGTGGTGTGTTAGTAGAGCAAACTGGTGCGAGCTCATCGTCTCGTTCATATTTGTGGCCGACTTTAAATGCGCTTTATTTAATAACACCCACATCGTGACAACAAGTTCTCGCTCACGTGCTTCGTCAATGTTGGTCGTCAGCAACAAAGTCGTATGGGGCTAGTTTCAATTGGCATGGTTGACCCACCTCCCTTGGTTTGCTACAGGTCAAGGGCAGAAAAGGCTGAGCCAAACTTAAATCAAACATTTTCTAAGTCAAGTCCCAATCGAACGTCTCTGCTTAAAATATGTCACTGCCTTGAACACACCTCTACCCAAGACCATTGGTGATGCTCATAGTTGATTGCAGCTTCCCGACAAAGTGGGTGGAGTTCCCGCTCCAGGGGGAACCCGATTGTACCAACAAGCAATTTTCCTGAGCTTGCAGGTGAGCTGAAGGTGTTGCGTCACTGCGAGGGCGGAGCCTGGGTAATGCATTTCCTCACAAGTCATCCTTTGACCACATGGACCCTTCAGAGAACTAGGGCTACACGGAAAATTGACTTAAGAATCAAACAGACATTTACATGCATGTGACCATTGAAAAACAAGCAGAGGAGGGTATACGTGTGTAAAAGGACTGTAGCGAACAACTGTGATCTATCCCTCTCTCTCTCTCTCTCTCTCTCTCTCTCTCTCTCTCTCTCTCGTTCTGCTCACAAAGAGAGAGAGAGAGAGAGAGAGAGAGAGAGAGAGAGAGAGAGAGAGAGAGAGAGAGAGAGAGAGAGAGAGAGAGAGAATAAATGTGTAATGTTCAGGAATGGGGGAATGGGGGTGCTTGATCATCTGAGAAAATGTGTCCCTGTGTGCTCCATGCTATGTGATGAGTGTTAACACAGAACTCTGCAGTTTTGGTAACACATGAGTGAATGTGTGGGAGACCAAATGCCAGACCCCATGACGTAGCATCTGTCAGGCAGTCTGACTGTTTACTGCAAGGCATTAGCAATTGATTAATGCGACTGCTAGCCAATCCATCTCTATGCAAACTGTGGGTAGTGAAGTATTTGGCTCAGCTGCATTTAAGGAGAAAGTTATTGTCATAAAAATAACTTTGTGTACAATGGTAAAAAAGCTTATAGAAAGCTCAATAACAAGAGCAAGATCAATCAGAGAGGGCAGTGGTATTTTTTAAAATAAAAAAAACATGAACATAAAAGCTAATATGAGCGGGTTCCGAATCACACATGCCAAAATGCAATAACGGCTGAAAATAAAGAAAAAGAAAACTGAGACTTTTTAAAACACATTTTTTTTCTGTTCTGCTTTGCAATTTTCTGATTCGAATGAATTATATTTTGTATGATTCAATCAAACTAGTCAAGCACCAGACCAAGAGAAGCTCAGTGCAGAGTTCTTGATGCTGCTGCTGCTCCCTTAGCCCAAAACTTCTCCTCTCTGACTGAACTGTCAGAGAATCCACTCTGTGTCTCCCATGAATAATATATTATGCTCTGCAGCAAGGAGACCTGCTGCTACATTTAACGAAGCAGCCAATATTCCCAACGCTGGTCCGTGTACTTTTTCGTTCATTCATTATTCTATTTTGGAATGAAATATGAAATTCAAAAAGGATGCAACTTCTTGTTTTGATTAAAGCAATACAAGCAGAAATGGCTGTATTGTGTTTTCTGCATGTGTTACTTCATACCATAATAGCATTATAAAAAATGACAACATTTTTGATCGTTTTTCAATTTGTGATATTTGGCAATTCAGAAGGACGCTTTTCTTTATTGCTTTTCTCTCTTTTCTAAGATTCAGCGTTTCATTTTCAGTACCTACAAAATATCAAAATATGGCGCTTGGTTCCATTTCATAAGTAATATCCAAGCGTAAATCATCATAAACGAGTCATAAACGGACCGCTTAGAAGCTCTGCACAGATTTGCTCTTCATTGCCGCAGTAAATAAGGAAAGGAAATTTATCACAGTTGAATTCCATTTGCACTAATGTGCAGTGCTATTCATTTTTCATTGTAGATTTGTCTAAAAATGAGTTTTTCCACACTGAATTGCCAAACAGAATACTGTACTGCCTTCTACACCTATTACGACTTTGTGATATGTCCATTGTGTGCATCTTTTTCTGTCTGTGTGACTGTCTGTCTTTACATTATGTCCCTCTCACTCTCAACCCCTGGCCACCTTTTCATTCCGAAAATATGATGCGGAACTGTTAATTTGACACGTTTTTCTACAGGATCAAATTCTCTGTAACACTGATTTATAAAGCTGGTGGTCAACATGCGATGGAGCACTGGCCACTAGAGGACACTGGGCAGATTGGACTCTATAATGGACAATGATCATCACCCCTCTTTGCCAATCAGAGAAGTCACAGATTCCGCGCCATTCCCTGCAAGACTGACAGGCTGCGTAAGTCCTTTGTCCCCAGGGCCATCCAGCTATTTAACTCAGCAACTCAGGAGGACACACAGAAAGAGATTATTATAGGTGACTGGACCGTGTGCGTGTATGTGTGTGTGTGTGTGTGTGTGGGTGGGGGGGGTGGTGGTTGTTGTTGCTGATGATGTTGCTGCTGTTGTTGTTTGTTTGTGTTCATGTGGGTGTGTGGTTGCCAGGGTGGACGGTTAGACGCTTGTGTCCCTCTCCTTTACCGTTAAATCACAACATTTGTTCACAAACATGTGCCTGCTTTTTAATAATACATTCATGCATGCCACCCTGCTAAGTTTCCTTTATGATGATGTTGCTGCTGTTGCTGTTTGTTTGTGTTCATGTGGGTGTGTGCTTGCCAGGGTGGACGGTTAGACGCTTGTGTCCCTCTCCTTTACCGTTAAATCACAAAATTTGTTCACAAACATGTGCCTGCTTTTTAATAATACATTCATGCATGTCACCCTGCTAAGTTTCCTTTAAGTGAGCAAAGACACTGATCTCTCTTATTGTTTGCATACATCTCCATACTGCTGATTAATGTCATGCAGGTGACAGGGGAGCCGCATCAAGGTCCTTGGTGGGCCGGCTGTGTTGGTGGGAGTTAAAAACAACACTTGCGGTAATTCATGGGCATCATTACGACCCGAGCCAGCGTTATTTGATGATTTGTCAAAAGGCAGCAATGGGGGGAAACTCATGAAAGATTCATGCCCCCGCCCGGCCTCCCACCCCATCCAATCAAATGGCACCTCTGCCAGGATGCTACGCTACCCTTGTTAAATGTGTATTTCCTAACTTTTAATGTTAACAGTGGGGTTGGATAGCGAAGGCACCATTGCAATCTTGGGTCATTATATTATTTTTTGCTAGTTTCCAGAAAGAATGAACTTCATAAATCACCTAATAAACAGATGTGGATTAGAAGTGGATTATGTCATGCTTCAAATGTGCCCTATTGAAAATCTTTAAATCATTCACAAAATAACATTTAACTGGCAAAATGCTATCCATCTAAGCGAAGTTAAGTTCTCTTACAAGCCAATGTATGGTTAACATTAGGGGGAAGGCCTGTTTGAAATGATGTTCGATTACCATTACAAAGGGTAGGCTAAAAGTTTAATGTTGTTGAACTATTCAGTAAAGTGTTCTTTAAAGTAGAGTATTGTGTGAGATGTATTAAAATAGCATACCACTTAAATTTAACCAAAGTAGCTTTCCCAAACATGGATACGCTACACTGAACTCACCTGATAGGCCTACAATTGCCTCTAGCGGAGGTGAATTGCATCATGTGCAGCCATGGGTGTCCTGTAGGGTCAGTCAGTGTAAATGTCCAGAGACGTCACCTCTGCTGAGTTGAATACTGCTGGGATTGAGTCTCAATCCAAACCCCGAACCAGGGCTGGACTGTAGGAGAAATAGGGCCCGGGCACTTTTGGGTTAAAGGGGCCCCTCATAATTAGCGGTGGAGAACTGACTCTTCGTTGGGCCCAGCACCCTCGTAGTTTTTACATTTTGGGAAATAGTGGCCAACGAGGGTGCGGGGCCCTCCGGGAAATAGCCGCTATGCCAGATGGCCAGTCCAGCCCTGCCACGAACCACCAGGCTCCCACCCTTGGGGAGTTGACAGGCCCAGTGGAACCATCTATCGTCTCCCTTCACTTCTCTTCCATGGTGATCCCCTCTCCTCTCTTCATTGCTCTATTTTTCCTCACTTGGGCTGTTTAGGTATTTCACATTGTATTGTTCTCTATTCCCTTTTTTTTCTTCTTCTTCTTCCTCCTCTTCTCCTCTCCTCTCTTCTCTTCTCTTCTCTTCCTCTCTCTCTCTCTCTCTCTCTCTCTCTCACACACACACGCTACTCCTTTCACTCTCCACTGCCAAAGCAACTGTCACCCAGTTCATTACATGCCAGTCAGCGCTTATCCAAGCTTGCCCTTCAGGTGCTGCATGAGCGACTGAACTTGTAGAGTGTGTGTGTGTGTGTGTGTGTGTGTGTGTGTGTGTGTACGTGCGTGCGTGCGTGCGTGCGTGCGTGCATATGTGCGTGTGTGATGTGTAGGTAATGTGTGAACTGGCCAGAGGGAGAGCCCTTCACCCTTTGACAGGTGAGCTCGTTGAAAGGTTAGATCTCCCCCAGAAGCAGCAGCTGACTTCCTTTCCAGTTGTTTTTTTCCCTCTCTGCTCCTCCAAGCAGGTAAACATTTGAAGGTTGCCATATGATGATTCTGACCCTTTTGTTTTAAAGCAGTTCCCAGGCTGGCTTATCACTGGGATTCAACGCTGTCTGTCAGGACGTATTTGTGCCTAATGAAGAGGGATGAAATTGGAACAGTTTAGTAAACTGCACACACAGAGGTTGGAGGCAATCACAGGACGTTCTCTTTCTGAATTGCTTGTTTTGTGTACACACCATGCTAGAGTTTTAAAAAATCAGCATGGTTCAGGTATCCCACCATCATCACGAAATGATTGCCTCACGTAAGACATTGCCAACAACCAGCAGATGTCATTTGACTGTTTCCCAGGAAATAGCTTTTGATTTGAATAGATTTTATGAATAATGCCAGGTCTTATTACAGCAGTCAAGATAGACAAGACAAACAAAACAGGGCACTACACTGCAGTGCATGGGCAATCTCTGTGGCTTTTGTGCTTCTTATTTCATATATAAGAAAAAGGAAAAACAGAAAATAATAATGTCTGTCATTCAGACCTACACTGTATGTTTCCTCTGCAACACACTTCTACTCATCCGCATACAGGTGATTTCTCCTGATTAATCAAGAATTCCTGGGTTTTTTTCAGCCTGAAACATCCACATTACCTCTGCCACCGTAGAAAACTCTGATTGCATTGTTGTGGTAACTCACAAAGTCTGCTTTTTGTATCAGAGTAAACTTGAATCCACTTGGATCTGTGTTGCCAGTTTTTTTTTAACCAGCTGATCCTAATTGTCACATCCCTTCAGCCAGGTTAATGAGCTAATTATGCACGCTAATTATTCTGAGCACTTCGACTTTGGTGAATTGATATCTTCAGTCCGAGTTCAGTTCCCCCTCCACCTCGCTCTTTTTCTGAGAGGACTTGGGAGTGAAGATATCAATGTGCCGAAGTCAAAGTGCTCGGAATGTGTAGGACGCCATTTTTAGATGCGTCCTAGTATCTCTATAAGAGGGTATGTCGGTCCATCGGTCTGTCCATCTGTCCATCTGAAACACATTCTTTAAATCGGCCAAAACACGATCTTAGCCGCAATTTTTCATGCTATTTTCTTCATATTTGTGCTTTTGTACGCATCTGTGTCCGCCTGTCGGACTTGTTCTTATCTACATAGGAAATTGCCATGTTTCATTTTGTGCATCTATGGATCGGTTAACTAGTCATGCAAGGGTGTTTAAATAGGGAATATGTGGAACAATTTGGTGACTTCTAACTGGCACCCTATGCTCCCCAAGGCAAAGCTGAGCCAAGCTAATGCTAACGAGTTTGTGCCGCATGCGTTGCTGACTGGGGCGGCTTCCGAAGACGAGGCAGGTCGGGAGGAACTCATCTCAGGTAAGAGATTAACACACTTTATTATTGAAACACGGTCGGCTGTTCCTTCAAACTAATGCCAAAGTAGTGAACCACTTCAAAGTTTTATTTTTTCAACGGTGCAAAGAAAGACCTGTCCAGATGAATGATGAATCATTTGCACTTTATGAAAATCACACTGGCTGATCACACTCCAGTGATTAAACTCTAAGTCAGGCTGAGCTTTTGAAGATGCCTCTTTCGGGATGCAGTGGAAGAATATCCACCAGAGACAACTCTTGACAGGGTGCTACTTTGTTTACAAGCTCAAATGAAACGTGTGCTGCCTGCCTCAGCCTCCCCACGCAAAAAGAGAGAAAACAACTTTTGATTACACCTGGAAATAAATATATAAACAAAACGTGTGAATTGAAAGGCTGACAATATTGCCGGGATGATGAATGGGCTGCGTGAGACAAGGGGAACCGCAAGATTGATCAGCCAGTCGGGGCTGGGCTGGGCTGGGCTGCATGGGATGGGCTGAGAGGTGTGGTTTAGCAGTACCAGCTGCAGGGAAGCTGACAGGGGGAACAAAGGGGTCAATTGTCCTGGAGACAGGGAGAAAG
Source organism: Engraulis encrasicolus (assembly GCF_034702125.1). Lineage (NCBI taxonomy): Eukaryota > Metazoa > Chordata > Actinopteri > Clupeiformes > Engraulidae > Engraulis > Engraulis encrasicolus. The sequence continues at coordinate 46,169,397 of NC_085868.1, forward strand.
GGGGCCCAGAATTGGGTCATATAATGACATAATATATATTTGGAGGGGGGCCCTTTTAGTTGTTTTTTTCCCGGGCCTGGATAAATGCTGTCAGTGGACCTGACCAGCGGAATGCTGTCTATTGCGCCCTGAGTTCTGTTCTTCAGTCTGAGTGTACTTTTCTTTTTTATATATATTTTAATTTCTTCACTTTTCTTATCTCCTCTGCTCTTTTCTCGCCCTCTGTTTTGGCCATTACTGTACATGATGAACGTTCAACATTCAAAGCAGACAAAAATGCAAAATTCTTCAAGAACAAACAAACTTTAGATAAAAACTTCACATTTGAATGACAAAGTTGTTTGCTTCTTTGGCATGGTCATGGCAGACTATCACATTGTGTTTCTGTATCTATGTTTACTTCTGGATTTATTCATTCATGTTTATCGCAGTTTTAACCATATAACCCGGCCTGTTACTAAGCACGGTCTCTGGTAACCGCGCGTGGCAGGTATTTGAACGTTCGAGGGCAATGTAATGTATACACTTCATTCCGATCAGACTAATCGGATCAGATCTACTCCGATCGGCGACAAAAAACGTTCAAAAAGTAACTTTCAAAAAGGGCATTTTTCATCCAACGGGGCAAAGGGGGATGTGCTTTAACACCACCTCGTCCCTATCTGTGCACGCCTATGACTAGTGCCAAAGTTGGCAACCAGCCATGCTGTTTCAAAACAATGGTCTTGATCTCTATTGTCAGTGCACTGGCTTCAGTCAATGTGGCATTAAAGTATTATATTCCTTCATGAGCCAAACAACTAAAAATCCTTGATGCAGTAGGCCATGCATAATGAAGAGTAGGTGGATAACTCACTGGATCACTTTGTGGTGTTTGTGATGCATAGCAAGGATAGAAAGACGTCACCCTCAAGTGTCCATTAAAATGTTAAAATGTTGGGTCACTCAGTATAAACCAAGTTTATAAACCAAATTTATTTGAGTTTCAAACGCCGTTGTGAACATGAACAGAGGTCACATGTCAAGGGCTAATAATGAATGTACTTGGTTTGAGTTTTTAATGTGGACGGGGGGACATTTTTTAACCTGAATTATGTGGTTGGGTATAAATAAAGCCATGAAATAATCAAAGTGTAACAGACATTGCCTCAGATGGGAAATTCACACGCCATTACACTTCCAAAGCTTTTGGGGAAACGAGCTAGAAAGGTGATTTAGAACCCAGTACAATGTAATCAGGCCTCCTCCTATTCACATTACAGACGGAAATCACTCCTCACCAACATAAAAAAATATTATAATAATAATAAAAATAAAATATAATGGCGTTGTTGATAAGCCCCAGTGAAGCGGAAAATAATCCACCATTAATGCGCCCAGATGATGGATATCTTGAAAATTTGCTTATATGGTCGAGGATTATCCCAAATGTTAATCATAGCTGATGTGTGTGTCATACCCTCCCCTGTGTATAGGATTTTTTGGGAGAAAAAAAAGTGTATTTTCTGTTGACTATCATTATCATGAAGTTATTTGATTGATTTTGCATTGTAATTGGTCCCCTGCAGTTATGTTTCCACACAATGTGCTGCTTACTACTCTAGAAGCATATTTGAATTGTAATAATTGCTGTGAAAATGATCCTCTGAGACTCTCTGTACGTGTATAAACAGCAACAGTAGTCAGTACACGTCACGTAGGCTAATTGACAGATGATTCAAACAGCTATTAATGACTCTTACATGGAACAGCCCCTGTCTTCAACTTGTAGATGGTCACAGCTGGAGATGATCATAGACCTTCGGGAAACATGGTAATGCGAGCAACGTGGATAAAGAAGAACACCAGTTCACATTGTATTGTTGAATTTTCTGGGCGATATATACTTTATATTTCTGTCCTCAGGAAATTGGAGGGCTGCGCTGCAGAGCGGATGCCTTAGGCATGAGCCATTGGCCCACAGGAGGTATCCTTTCATCAGCCTGGGTGATATTTCCTTATCTGACACCAAATGTGTGCCCTGCAGAGTCCAGGAGGAGATGTGCAGCGAGTCACGTCAGCCTGGTGGACAGACCGTGGTCCTCATATCGTCGGCTTGCTACCAAAACCGCCTAAGTCCGAATTTGGTCGAAATGAGATTTTTACATAAACTTACTCCCCTACCACAGCTGCATCACCCTGCCTTTCCGCCAGGGTCATAGATCAATCACAAAAGTCACCAGAGTAAAAAAATCTGTATGCATAAAGTCACACACTGCCTATGAGAAAATGAATGACCAGGGGCGTAGCTATAGGGAGGACAAGGAGGGCCTTTGCCTGTAGGCCTAGGGCCCTCCTGCAGGTGGCAGGGGTAGGGGCCCTATTATGATCTTGGCAGGTGGTATGGGGGCCCTATCTATTCATCCTGGGGCCCTGTGCACAATTGTTCTGCCAATGTGAATGACTTGGGTAACTTGACGTAGCCATTTTTGATGCAAGAAGCCGTTTATTTACATCTGTTGAGAGGTTTTTTCTCTCTCTCTCTCTCTCTCTCTCTCTCTCTCTCTCTCTCTCTCTCTTCAAAGACAATGGCCATGTTTTAAAACTTCATCCTTAGACATCTGTCTGAGATAATCTTCTCAAACAATGGTTGTAGCCCTACATTAATTAATAGTTGTAGCCTTGAAACGAATTCGGCAATTATTAATCATGTACTTTCTTTGATTTCATCACAGATTTATAGGTGACTGCCATAGACTGCCTTGTGTTCTTATGTAATTTTTCATAATGTAGTTTTGAACAGCATTGGTTTGATGTCATTAGTGCAATGCATTTTTGCTTACTCAATAGGATGACCAATTCCAAGGTGTAAACTATCCAGTAGTAGTTCTATATCATATTCTGAATGCCACGGTCATGGTGTTGAAGTGGGTGGGGCTTAGTTCTATGACCAGGTCACCTCGGTCATGGACAAGGTTGGGAGGGTGGGGCAGTTCTATGAGCATGGAGAAGAGCAGAAGTTAAGCAAAGATGATAAACAAGGAGGAGACAGCTCGTGAGGAGGTACAAGGACCAAAGAAGTGCCCCACCCCTTCATCCTCCTCCATGACTGATGGGACCTCAACATGGAGATTGGGCGTCACTGCATGGTTTACTCTGTGTGGCAATGCAGTTGGGAGCTTCCCTGATATGAGCATGACCATTGTGGCAATCACTCTGGCACAATGACAAAAAGAGTTATACTTTGGATGAGAATGCAAATAATGTTTCATTGCAAGCTAATATGACTGAAAGTGCTAGAAAGTAAAAGAAATCTGTGAAAATCTGTTGGCAGGGTCGACATGAGTTTTACCAGCATGCTAGATGTACATGTCTTAAGGCAAAAGAAACCCCTAAGTGTTTAAGTTAAACAGTTAGACATAATGAACTTAATACATAGCATGCTAGATTGTTACAAGGTCTACAAAAATATTTCAATCATTCACCATATCCAGGATTAAAGTTTGGAATAAAAATAAAAAAGAATAGTATAACTATCAAAATAATGTGCAGTGAATTGTTCTTGTTTTGCTGCTTCAAATAATTTATTTAATAATTAAGTTTTCCTTAGGAGCCATTTCATGTTTGACTTGCAGCTTCACTCAAAATAAATAAAGAAAATAAATTAACATCTTGGTACTGTTTGTAGTGGACCAATTACACAGACATGATGACAGGATGATGCAGATGTGGTAGGGGAGTAAAAAAGGGGAGTTCTGCAAAAATGTCCTTTGACCAAAATTATTAGGGGGGACTCACAATTGCTCTTTTCCCAGGGTCTCAGATTTCCTAGAACCGCCACTGACGTTTGGCGCCCCCTTTGGTGCATAGTTTTTCCCTGTTTTCCGAAAACCCCAAAATCGGACTTAGGCGGTTTTGGTAGCAAGCCGACGATATGCTGTGTCACAGCTAAAATTGAAGTGAGATTCTTCCCTCCTACTACACATTTCCCAAACCCCCACCTACCTACCGCCCCAACATTTTATCTTCACTCTTCTCATCTCCTATCTCTCTCTCTCTCTCTCTCTCTCTCTCTCTCTCTCTCTCTCTCTCTCTCTCTTTTTTTTGTCTCTCTCTCTCTCTCTCTCTCTCTCTCTGGTATATAAGACATCTCCTATCAATTCATCCTCATGCCTCCACCTTTCCCCCTTTCTTCGCTCCTATCACTGACAGTGACTACCATGCGTTCTTCTCCTTTCACTTCTACACTCTGCCTGCTATCTCTCTCTCTCCCTTGCTTTTCATATCTCCATCTCCTGTCTCAGATATAAAGTAATCTTTTTTTCATGTTTCTTCCATGCATTTATCTGCTGATCTTTTGGTGAGGTTCTCTGTGGAACATTTGCCACTGGGCAAGCTGTCCATCCCCCCTCCCCCCCTGCCTTCCTCCACCCCCTTCCTCATTCTTCGTCTATTCTTATTTCTTATTCTTTTTTATGTCTTACTCTCCTTCCTTCCTTCTTTTCAATCATTTTCACTCTCTTATCATCTCTCGCTCCATCCTCTTGCCTCATTTCATCTCCCGGTTACTCCCTCTCTCTACTCCTTTATTCCTCTTTCTACTCTCTCTCTCCACTCCTCTGTTCCTCTTTCAGGCAGCTCAGGGATTAGGATGCACTCTTCTTTTACCGGAGGAGGAAAACGGGAATGAGAGGCCTGACCTTGGCACCAGTCACCGCTCTAAAGGTTGGTTGGCTTTTAAACCCCCTCTTCCTCGCTTTCTTTCGATCCCAACCCCCCCCCTGAGCTTTGGCCAGCCATATGCTATCTGCAGTTTTGGACTGTGAGTGTGGAAATATAGTGAAATGCAGGTAGGGCTGGACTAGGGGAGAAAAAGGGGCTTTTGGCTGAAAGAGGCCTCTCATAATTAGCGGCGCAGGACGGACTCATCGGTGGGCCCCGCACTCTTTTGGAACCCTATTTTCAGAAATGTAAAAAAAATTTTTTTTGTTTTTTTGTTTTACATTTCTGAAAATAGGGGTCCACGAGGGTGCGGGGCCCACCGGGAAATGCCCACCATGCCAGATGGCTAGTCCAGCCCTGTCTGCAAGTTTGGACTGTGAGTGTGAAAATATACCGTAGCAATTACTCCACTCCACTCCCCCCACACCACCCCACTTTCCTCCCTCCCTCTCCTTCATAGTCCAATTCCTTGTATATCTTGCATATCATACTATACAACCATGCTCTATACAGCCCACATGCAGATTAGGAAAAAACACACACACCTTTTTCACATCGTTGGCACAATGTGCTTGGCTGTGACTCACTCTGATAAAGCACCCACCCACCACCCCCATCTCGCACTTCCCTCCCCCTCTCCCTTTTCTGTGGGCCAGCATGGCGCTCTTTTATAATGGGGGTCTTTTCTTAATGGCTCGCATACATCAATGAGGACAGTGGCCGCAGGCCCGGCTCCCCAGTTCAGTTCCCACCAGGGCTGCTGACAGCTTTGGCTGGGCCCAGAACAAAGTCATCCGAAAGAGCCCCTCACCAAATACATTCAATGTAATGTTGCCCTAATTCTGGGCCCCCTCTCTCCCTGGGCCTGGGACATGTGACCCCTTGTCGGCTTCTCTGATTCCCACCAATAGTACAGCTCAGCTCAGGCTGATGGTGTTGGGTCTTTTTTTAAACTGCAGCCATTGAGGGCCCCCCAACGTGGATGTGGAGTGGTGACTTCTAATTAGTGTTCCGGGGATTTGACCAGGGAACTGTAAAACGCTCACACCAGTTGTTAATGTAACGTAATGGACTTTGAAGTACTGCAGATATTTTGGCGCTGGCTTGGCTCAGATGGACACAATGCAGCAGCAGGGACTTCACATGGAGCTGAGAAAAGGAAGAGAAAAGGGAAAAATATGCAGCTATCTTGTCCTGTGGTTTAAAAGCAGGTTTGTTAGTGGACTTGAATGTACATTAAGTCTGTGTGTATGTATTTCCTTCTCAGCTGCTCTTCTCAAAGCTGACACCAAGCCATAAAACATTATGAGGTGTCATTACAATTACATGGGACGTATACTATGTACACAGTACACACACGCACGCACGTACACACACGCACGTACACGCACGCGGGTGCGCGCGCACGCGCACACACACACTCACACACACACACACACACACACACACACACACACACACACACACACACACACACACACACACACACACACACACACACACACACACACACACACACACACACACACACACACACACACACACACACAGATTGACACAATGCTGCAACTATTTTGTCCTGTGGATTAAAAACACGTTTGTCAGTGGACCTTAATGTACATTAAGCCTGTGTTTTTTTCCTTTTTGGCTGTTCTTTTCCATGCTGACACCAGTACCATATTATTAAAGCCATTACACATTAAGAGGTGTGTCATTAAAATTACATAGGTTTGTATATACTTGGTCTACTGATCCTGCAAAAAAAATCACAGATATACTTCAGCAACACACACACATGCACACACACACACAAACACACACACGCGCGTGCGCACGCACGCACACACACGCACACACACACCCCCATTCCCATTATATTTCACTCTATTACTCTCACAAAATAGCTTGCTACCGTACTTCAAGTATAATACAATGGAGGCTCAAAAATGGATCCACCTTCATACTATTTAAAAATGAATGATCCAATTACCAGTGAGCTGAAATGTCCAGGGAGCAGGGACCTTTTTTACCTGGAGGACTTACAGTAGTTGGGATACCGTGACACCTTTATCAGTTTTTTTGGTATTAGGGGGTTAGTTATTCATATCCCAATCATCTGGGGGAGGATAGATGTCCAGCTCAAGGACCACAGTGAATCATTGGCAATTACCAATGAGTTCCCTGAAGGCTGATGGATGGGGGTACAGTAACAGTAAGCTCTCATTTCACCTGGCTGCTTCACTGGCTGCTGTCCGTGGTCCTGACCAATAGAAAGCAGCTTTACTGTGAGTCTGAGTATGGAAGCACACTGTAGCCAACACTTGTCTACACAGTCTCACCCCAAGTAGTCAATATCTCACTACCCTTTACCAGACTGCTATTTTTGACGTCTGAGATATGCCTTTGGAGTCAAAATGTCAGTGGCAGCATAACGTCATTGAGGTTAGGTTTAGGAATAGGTTTTGGTTAAAGCCACATAGTCAACATGTGACGTGGAAGGAATACCCAAGACGTCAAAAATTGCAGTCTGGTGAAAGGTAGAAATTGACTACTTGGGGAGAGCCTGTGTTGCTACACACTTGCAACACCACAACACCCTATCTCTACCAATATAACAGCTCAAAGCCAGTTGATTAGCAGGCAGAGCTTCAGACCAATACGAGCAAAAAGGTTGATTTAGTTTAAAATGTAAAGCTTTTGTCAGACAGACCCTGCAAACCTGGCGTGACCCCTTTCAGGTTCACCAGAAAACCAGACAGAAACTCTGCATGACTATTAATGTCCAGACTTGCCGCACAGAGAGGCAATTTTTCAGTGCTGATTAAAACAAAAAAATTTATCGCTCCAGTTTTGCCAGAGACAGCCAAGAGAGAGACTATCTGCTTCACTGTGTGTGTGTGTGTGTGTGTATGTGTGTGTGTGTGTGTGTGTGTGTGTGTGTGTGTGTGTGTGTGTGTGTGTGTGTGTGTGTGTGTGTGTGTGTGTGTGTGTGTGTGTGTGTGTGTGTGTGTGTGTGTGTGTGTGCGTGCGTGCGTACATGTGTGTGCGTATATAGATGTATATGCATGCGTGTGCATGAGATACACTTCAATGGCATGCAAAAACAACCCAACATATGCAGGCAGCAAAGCATGCTACCCAGTGGAGGCTCTTTGGGGATAAAGTCTGTACCTGTGTTGCCAGGTACAGCGGTTACCCATCCAATTTGGCTGCTTGGGATAGCCGTCTACGGGTAAAAACAGGAAAAATCGTGCATTTGGGCGTTTTTTTGTGCTGTTTTATGCCTATAGAAATCAATGCAATTTGTTGATATTGGGCGAAATTTAGATGCTCCAGCCGGTTTTTGAGCACCTTTGGGGCAGGATTTGATCAGACACATCTGGCAACAATGATCTGTACCCATTTGCAGTTTTTAAGGGTGTTGTCAGGATGGGCCAGGGGAATAGGCAGATGGCAGAGCAAATGTGGTGGAGGTCCCTGTGGCCGGACACACTAATGAACACCACTGAGGCTTCCCCTCTGAAGGCTTTTATTTTGACGGCACCAGTGCCTGCATGGCTCAGATACTGTAGTCTCCTCTACGCTCCTTCCAGGCTATGCCTGGTTATGACACAGTTCTTGTCTGTTCTCTGTTTGTGCCTATGCATCTTTAGTAAGAAAAGCCGCACTCCCAGATGGAATTCTTGCCGTTTTAGTCTTACATAAGAAACAGTTGGGTGTTGAGCGCACTTTCTCTAAAAAAAAGACTGTGCCTATGCATCGAAATGTTTAATTGGGCACAGGTAGTAACTATGACAATAATTTTCATTAAAGTCTTTTCCTTTTTACTCCTTCTAAATACTCAGACCCCAATGCCCTCTCTCATCACCATGGTAATCAAGTGCTGTAGTTCATATTTGTGCATTGGATTGGGCAATGTTTTTGGACGGAGGCATAATAGTGGTTTGGCCATTGATTTCCAGTTCTTTACAGTATCACGATTGTCTTGCTTTAGCATTATTTATTTGAATTATCGTCAGAGTTTTTTTTAAAAAATCTATTTGAAATGATTGGTTGTGGGATGAATGTGTGAACTTTTCCACATTTTTGGTGGCTGATCAGTTGGATGAAGGGAATGTTCAACTGACTCAGTTCTACAGATGAAAAGTCTGCAAACCTCCCCCTCAGTGATACCCTTTGCCCCTCAATCACTCAGCCATCAAGACACAAGAGACCATCTCTCTCTCTCTCTCTCTCTCTCTCTCTCTCTCTCTCTCTCTCTCTCTCTCTCTCTCTCTCTCTCTCTCTCTCTCTCTCTCTCTCTCCCTCTCTCTCTCTCTCTCTCTCTCTCTGTGTGTACCCATCATGCAATGCATCTTTGGTATCCCTCACCCTTTTTCACCAGCTGTGGTTTTCACTGGATCTGCATACAGTATATACAGTCCTCTTCCCATTCCCTTTACATTTATTTTCTATTTCCATTTCTATTTCTATTTCTATTTCTATTTCTTGTCCATTCCACAACCTTGTCAGTCCAGTCCAACCCCATTCATAAGTGTGTGTCAGTGGGCATCATACTAGCCTGATTATCATAGACTTTCAAATCTCGATTCGACATGGAAGGTGTTGCGTTACTGGGAGGGCACTGCCTGGCTGTGGGCATCATACACCTACAGTGCCAGCCCCCTTATCCCCTTCACCCCTCCTCCCCATCCTCTTGCCCACAGCAGAAATTCTTACTGGATCTGCACTAGAGATGCACCGGATCCTGATTTTTAGGTCTATTTGAGATGGAGTGACCATGAGTGGGTGTGTTCTGACTTACTCAAAGAGCCTGGCTCTTTGGTGTAGCGATCAGAGCCCTGGTTTACTACCCCAGAAGGTCTGGGTTCGAGTCCCAGCTGGGCAACTCTACTCCCTTTCGCTACACTATTTTTAAGACTCATTGGCTTACTGCCACACTGCCTTCAACGGCCGCTTCCAAAGGGCTTTCACTCCATGCAGCGATTGGGGTTGTGAAAGACTGACTGGAAAGCCTAGGCTACGTAAAAAGTAGAGATGCCCCAGATCCTGATTTTTAGGTAACTGCCGGATACCGGATCCACTGCTTAAGATCCTGCCGGATCCGGATAGTCTGAAAAACCCTATTATCCTGCCGGATCCGGAACCGGATCTTGGATCCTGTACATCTCTAATCTGCACATGCTCCCCCTCCCCATTCCACATCTGGGCCAGCCCAATCCAGTCCAACACCTCCTTCCTCCACCTCCACACCCAGCCCCAGCACCTCCACACTGCACCCTCCACCCTCCAGCCAGGCCCATGAGCTGTGTGGAATGTAAATGCTCTCCCTTATTAGGGGACATGAAAAAGCTTCATCAGCATGGATAATGGCGGCAGCAGGGATCCGCCGGCTCCGGAGACAGGTGTCCAACTCAATTACGGACTCCAAAGCGTCAGGGAAACGACTTTAAACTTCTGGGGCCAAAGGCGGCAAGCTGCGCACACTCACACAGCAGAGAGGGCTGTGAAGCTGCAGATGTGAGTGTTGGTTGTAAATGCATATAGCACGAGTACTCATCAGTTCCACAATGCCACCTCATTCTCCACAGACAGGAGGGGAGGCTGCCCAGGCATGTACGCTACGAGGGGAGCCAATCTGCGCATAACAAGCACCAGCACCATCCACTGATCTGGGCCAACTACCACAAGCGACGTGAGGGCTACTGGCAGCCAGTATCAAAGGCAAGCTGCTTCGTTTGAAGACCTGATGGGGGGGGGAAATAGCATTCCCAAATTATTTGCTTCAACATGACCCCACGGCTGCAAATGAACTGTACACGCACGGAAACGCACACTTACAGTCAGGCAGTCAGAGATGTCTTGATCTCCACCACATACAGCAATGGAAAAGAGAACATACACTCTGTAGACTTTTAATTCTCAATACCTACCTACTGTAACTGATTCATTTTCACATCCCAAAAAAATCTTCTGCCATTTCTCATACCTTAAGACGTGTCTGAAATATCCATGCTGGCGAACCATAATGGTTTAACACTGCAAACCAAGTGATATCAAATTACAATCATACACTTGGGAAATGAGACATGAAATGTGCACATCCAGTAACACAGTCAGGTGCTGGACGTTATGTTTAAATATACAGGGTCAAGTTTGCAGTCAGCTATACCACTGAGTCTGAGAATGATGACGTACTACGGGGCAGTCGTGACTCAGCGGTTAGAGCACTGGGTTGGCAACCCAAGAGTTCCCTGTTCAATGCCCGACCGGACCACGGCTGAAGTGCCCTTGAGCAAGGCACCTAACCCCCACACTGCTCCCCAGGCGCCGCTCAGCAGGCAGCCCACTGCTACGGACTAGTGTGTGTACTTCAATGTGATTCACTAGTCCAAATGGGATAAAGTGCGAGAAAGAATTTCCCCTAGGGGACCAAAATTTGCTCCAATTGGCTTTGTTCACTTCACTGTGTATTGTAATGAACTTGATTAAGTTCATAGGGCATAAAATGGGTTCTTTTGTTTTATAGTGCATGAATCTGGCACAATGTTCTCTTTCAGCTGATATTGATACATCTGGAGGACTTAAACTCATTTTGCATTTATCCATACTTTGCAAGTTTGCTATGATGCATCTCCCTCCATAACTGCCCATTTCAAATCTGTGGAAGGATGTATCTTGGCATCCTTGAGTGGTTGGTGGAAAGGCAAGTTTAAATCATTATATACAGTATATCATTTTAAGCTATTTGAGAAGAGCAAAGACATTATTCATCAAAATGATTGCAAATTGCAAGGACCATATTTAAATGCTTGGTTTGGCACCAATAACCTTGCATACACACACACCCACTCAAACACACACACACACACACACACACTGCATTGCATTGCATGTATGTCTGTGACTTTAAAGTACTATTTGTGCTGTTCCAGTGTTTTAAACCTTGTGCAATAGCACAGTATGAGCTCCTGTGGTCTGCCATATTGTTTTTGTTTTGTTATTATTTTAACATATGAACGCCTCCCATGAGAGCCATCCAAAACAACAACAAATTTGTCAGGTGACATATAATATCACCTTCATTATTTTGGGGAAATAATACGATCACTGTCCTCTCATCTGCCCAGCAGGCCCTCTGCCAGAACGAGAGACATATTGTGTGGCTGCACAGCACCTCACGCTGCTATTAGCTGTGGGGGAGATGGAGAGACTCGCATTGAGTACGGGGCTAAAAGGGCCTCAGTGAATGGAATGGCTGCCCACTGGCTGGTTCCAAAAGACCCCAGAGGGTCATCCACACAATCAGCTGTGCTGCCCTCAACGGCAGGAAAAAAAGGCTCGGCTGAAAGGACGAGTCCATCATGCCCTGACCTGGGATCAGTCTAAATCAGAAATGGGGCCAGTGGGAGCAATAAAGCACTGGTCTGGCAGAGAACACCAGGAGAACAACAACTAACATCCCACCGCTATGTCATCTAGAGCAGATGCACCACTATTTTGCAGACCATTAGACCACAGAACATTGTAGCATTTCTTTAAAAAAAAAAGGATTTTATAATTCATGAAATTTAGATATACAGCCTTTGATGAACGCACAACATGGGTTCAAAATGACCAACTTTCAAGTGTAATGTAAGCAAGGTTGAGGGTTTCTCTCTTACAACTGCTAAATTAGCCACAATGCTACTAATATCCCACCACTATGTCATCTAAGTAGATGTGCTGCCATTTTGCAGAGAAACACAATAGCATTATTTTAGATGGCAATTGGATATAATATGTGACAGACAAATGACAACATTTATCTATAAAATTGTCGCTTCAACACATATTGCCTAGGTAACTAAAGACACTCTTAATATTATTACTGTGTACACATGAACTAGCAGTGGTGTGCACAGACATTTTGGGGTAAGTGGAACTTCCGGCTGCCTTACTAGGCTATAGAGGCTATGTGTTGTACCTGGGCATTATTGTTGCATGCATTTGATCGTGAAGCATGTGTAGATTATCATATCAACATGGACGACAGTTCATTGTGGCAAGAAACAGCTTTCTAAAAGGGCATTTTTTTGTCCAGTAGGGCAAAGGTACTCAGGCTCTGCCCTCGCAGTGACGCCACCCCTTCAGCTCAGCTACACTCACTCAGGCCAAAAGCTCGTTCATGAGCATTCGGCTAAAGTTCCCTCCACAGTGGGAAACTCCACCCACTTTATCGGGAACTAATCAACTTTGAGCATTTCCAACCGTCCTGGGTAGAGGCGTGTTCAAGGCAGTGACGTTCAAGCAAAAACGTTCTATTGGGACTACGAAATATTTGTTTTAAACTTTGGCTCAGGCTGTTCTGCCCTCGACCAGTAGCAAAGCAAGGGAGGGGGTCTTTTATACAGATGGGTCAACCATGTCGTTTAAGAATGTTTGTTGTTACGCTCTTGATCAGACCAAGTCTCGAAGAGATTTGAAACTCATGATGATAATCATGCAAGGGCAAGGGGGCAGGTGCTTAAGCACCACCTCAACACTATCTGTGCACACCTCTGTGAACTAGAAAAGGGTTTTGATTGTTTGTTTGGTTGTTGCATCATCTTTTGAAATACCTTGTGCTTGCATGATAAACGTTGCCTTCTGGGTCTTCTTGAAGGTCGACAGCAGTGACATCCTGATAGACCTCCAGAGAGACCAACATCACCCATTCCTCATTCCACATCCCAACGGAGAAACTGCAAAAGTGAAACACACATGAGCAAGGTAAATCACTGATAGTGTTGCCAGATGTGTCTGAACAAATCCCGACCAAAAGGTTCTCAAAAACCGCCAAAATGCGCTAAATTCCGTCCAATTTCAACAAATTGCATTGATTTCTGTGGGCACAAAACTACAGAAAAAAATGCAAATTTTTCCTGTTTTTACCCGCAGACGACCATCCCAAGTAATAACCACCAATAACCAGTTATAACCAGTTGATAAATGTTTACACTTGTTAAGTTTGCGTGTAGATTTGAACACAACTAAAACTAATGTCATGTAAAAAATGATATTGAATTATTATCTGTTGACATGAATAATACTAAATAAAACAGTGAAGATCACATTCTGATATAATCTCATGAACAACAAAAAGACTACCCAACCAGAATCAACATGTGTCGATATGCTTGCTGCAGGATACACGTATGCAGGCACGTTTCGTTGTGTAGCCTACACAGTAAAAATTTACAAGGATTTCAGAGTAATTTACTGTGAAATCTCACAGTTAATTACTCTGATGTCCTGGTACACTATGCTACTGTGATGGTCACACGGCACACAGCAAATTAGTCTGAAATCATTGTATCACTTGCCATTTCTCACCTAACTTGCACATCACAGTATTTTACTGTGCTCTTCAAGGATAACCAGCATGACAAAGTGATAAACTAGGAAACATCACAGTAAACTACTGTGTGGGCGGAGCATCTATTAAATTATTAGTGCATTGGGGCACAACTTCAGTCAAAGACAGGTTGGGCTCTTCATTACATCACAACTTTCATTGACATTTTCAGCATATTATTACATTCTTAATGTCTTGTGGTATACATGTATACACCCATCATCAGTTGACTACTTTATCCCCACTCTCTGTCAAGTAACAGAAGAATGAGCTTATATATATTGGGAGATATACATGACCATCTTCATGATGGTGGGAATATGGTCATTTTTCTTGTGTACCACTTTAAATAGTACAACCCCTACAATAAACACAGAATATAACAAGGAGTAATATTTTGAAGCACACTTAATATATTCCTTCTAGATAAATGGCTCTCCATAAGTGCATTGCATGATGGGATACGATCTGAAGCATGTATGTCCTAAGCCCCTCCCCCTCAGGTTGCACATATTGACATGAGGAAGTGAGAAAAAGATGACCAAGCATGGGAAGACATGTAGCAAACAAGAAGTTGATGACTAAATAGTTTGGTGTAAATGTCGATGAACTGTCCGAAGGCCCAGATTACACTATATGGCAGTCTTGGCCTAATGGTTAGGGAGGTGGACTTAAGTTCAGAGGGTTGCAGGTTCAAATCCCTCCAAACCCTACATTGCCCTAGGGACAGCAACCATTGTTGTATATTTGTATATCACTTTGAGTAAAGGCGTCAGCCCTCAACCCAACTGACATGCCTTCCCATTGAACTTTCGCCCACTTCAAGTGTGTAACAATATCTTACTGTGAACTCACAGGGAGTTACTGGCTACTAATTGCATTCATTTCACAGTAACATTCTGTGATATTCTGCCATAATTTATTACTGTGAAATCCAGAGAGACTTTTCGTCATATCACAGTTAACTACTGTGCGGTTATAACAGGTGTTTTCTTCGTCTAGGCCATGATTGGGTGCATTATGTGGCTGCCTTGGCCTAATGGTTAGGGAGGTGGACTTAAGATCAGAGAGTTGCAGGTTCTAATCCCTCCTAACCCGGCATTACCCTAGGGACAGTAACCAATGTTGCATATCTGTATGTCACTTTAGGTTGCTCCTGGCCATGATGGAGTGTAATTACTTATTGTCAGGCCTAATTAGAAGAAGGTCTATGATTGGAAATGTTGCTGGTTCTGCTTCCAATAAATGAAGTTGCAACCAATGTGCTACACAAACACTTTTTTAAGTTGGCACCTGCTAATGCCTTTGTCTTGGATGTGCACGCCAAAACTCCAGCATCCAATTTTAAATCAGAATATTGCCACCTAGTAAAAAAAATAGGCTATCTTGTGAAGTGCCATTGCACAATTGAAAGTCAAATGCTTGACATGATTGACATTGCCTACCATCAACCAGGAACAATGGTAGTGCCCAATCAATCTGTCAATTAGTACCTGCCCTCACTTGAGTATATATGACTGTTACAAGTTCATTGAATTACTTCCTGCAGCTGCCACATGCCTGATTACTCTGGTCACATGGTTAACTTTCACCTCTATATAAACTCAGACTGTCACAATGCTTGAGTTGCTTGCCTAAATGACTGGTTCGCTGGCTCTCTGTCCGGCTTGTTGGTTAGTGAGCTAACTGACCGACCAACTGACTGTTTGTTGGCCAGCTGGTTGGCTGGCTAACTGACTCTTTTGGTTGACTGTATGGCTGGTTTGTTAGCTGGCTAGCCATACAACTGACTTGTTTGTTGGTTAGTTGGCTGACTAACTGAGTGTTAGTTGGTTAGCCGGCTCTTTGGCTGGCTAGCTGACAACTGACTCTTTTGGTTGGCTGGTGGACTGGTTTGTTGGCTGGCTTGCTATTTAGTTGGTAGTGAGTATTGTGGTAGCAGGTACCCTTTTTGGTGTGTTGCTTACTTGATTAAGAAATTTCAGGATTGTCTAATTATGCTCAACTAGAGTATTCTATGCACACTGGTTAATGTACTCTCATCCAGGAGATTGCAATTATTAAGTGGTAATAATATTGCACATACTGCAGAAACTTGAATTTCTCTGTGATTATGGATAGTTCGGATGTTGGATAGTATGGATAGGTGAATAGTATGGATAGTTTTGTCTATCAATACAAGAGAACAGTGTGATGGACTGGTTCCATGCCACAGTTGTCTCAGTCATGGTGGGGAATGGGAGGTGCCACAATAACATGGTAGCTACCTCTTTTGTGGTGATGAATGGAGGGGCGGGATCATGGTAGTGTGGGTAGGGTGACAGTAACTTACTGTGGTGTGGCCACAGTAAACTACTGTGAGAAGATCACAGTAAACTGTGAGGATGGCCACAGGGAATTACTGGCTACTAATTGCATTCATTTCACAGTAGTTTACTGTGACATCACGGGAATATTTTTTACTGTGTATAGCTGGTAAATTTTGTTCGTCCGTGCAATCTCATCAAAATTGCTGGGGGCGATCGTAAGAAAGACTGCACAGTTCCATGCGAGTGTTTCTGGCGAAAACACAATGGCGGCAACTTTTCAAGAGCGTCTCATTGAGCTTGTCCGAAATTACAAACATTTGTGCAGTCATAGGCCTACTCCCCCGTTGCTCTTTGATAAAGGAGCGTGTAAATGTAGGAGCAGAAGCAGTATCGTCTCCTTGTCCTTTCTGTTTTCCTTACAGTCCGTGTTTGCAATTTCTGTATTTCCATGCAGCTCACTTTCTCTCTGCTCCCTGGATGATACCGCCTGTATTGAGTGTGTTGGTCCACTTATTCTGAAGTATGTGCAGTCAGACACACGTGGTGGCGTGCGTAATTTAAGGCTTGCAGCAAGCATATCGAGGGCCTAATTCTGGACAAGAATTGGCCCTATATTGTCTTTAAAATGCTGTCTTCGTCTCTGTGCATGCTCATATTGTGATGGTAAATACAATACAAAGACCTTGTAGACAGCATTAAAATGAAGACAGAAACTGTCAGACACACTTTGATTTTTTTTTTTTATGTAACGTTTCGGGCAGCATGCCCTTCATCAGACAATACGGGCATGCAGCCCGAAACGTCACATTAAAAAAAGAGCAACGGGAGATTGGTGTCGCGGACTTTTCTTTCAGTTTTTTCATGGTATTTTTGCTGGTCCTGCACCCAATCTTTTTGAGACGGATGTGCGTGTTTTTTTCTCTCTAACTACTAGACACACTTTGATTCCCATCTACTGTAGAGACCATAGGCTACTGTATAGGTACTGGTGGAGAGATTATATGATTGTTCACCCATGGTGAACCTCCAGTAGTGAAACACTACATCTACAGTAGCATCACTGCCACACAGTCTATTTTTGGAGTTGAAGATGGTCGAAGTGCAAGACATAATTTTCAATGGGCGCGCCGCACACAGACAAAGGCCATTTAATGTCAAAGTTGGATCTGAGAAAATTGGCAGAGACGTGACACTAGTGACATTTTCAACTTTTCTGGTTCGTTTCACACTGCACTCAAGCACTCAATTATAATAAGCAATGGACCGGAAAGATGTAACAAAAGAATTCTGTGGAAGACTTGGGCAGGAAATGAGCCTGTAAATGCTTCAAAAGTAATGTAATGTCATATGTAACACATTATTTGTTTATTATTCAGTTTATGTATTTCCTACTAGTCTAGTAAACTACACTGTAAACCCAGACATCAAATGTACTTACCAAGACTAATTAAAATGCACTAAAAAATAGAAGTTTGATGGCATTTCTGAAGAATACTGAGTATTGACAACTTATTTGAGGAAATAGTTGTTCAGATGAATATGTTTTAGTTGAATGGATTAAATTCATACGTTTTGGTTATGACCCCGCCTCTTTTTCTTCAGGCTGCACCAACTGGCCTCTACCCAGATGTGGGCAGTTGAATGTATTCCTGCAGTGTGTTTCATGTTAACAGATCGTTTCAAATTTCAACTGACAATATGGCCACGCTGCAGCATCCAATTTTAAATCAGAATATTGCCACCTAGTAAAATTAGGCTATCTTGTGAAGTGCCATTGCACAATTGAAAGTCAAATGCTGCATGACATAATTGACATTGCCTACCATCAACCAGGAACAATGGTAGTGCCCAATCAACCTGTCAATTAGTACCTGCCCTCACTTGAGTACATAGGACTGTTACAAGTTCATTGAATTACTACCTGCAGCTGCCACATGCCTGATTACTCTGGTCACATGGTTAACTTTCACCTCTATAAAAACTCAGACTGTCACAATGCTTGAGTTGCTTACCTAAATGACTGGTTCGCTGGCTCTCTGTCCGGCTTGTTGGTTAGTGAGCTAACTGACCGACCAACTGACTGTTTGTTGGCCAGCTGGTTGGCTGGCTAACTGACTCTTTTGGTTGACTGTATGGCTGGTTTGTTAGCTGGCTAGCCATACAACTGACTTGTTTGTTGGTTAGTTGGCTGACTAACTGAGTGTTAGTTGGTTAGCCGGCTCGTTGGCTGGCTAGCTGACAACTGACTCTTTTGGTTGGCTGGTGGACTGGTTTGTTGGCTGGCTAGGTATTTAGTTGGTAGTGAGTATTGTGGTAGCAGGTATCCTTTTTGGTGTGTTGCTTACTTGACATTTCAGGATTGTCTAATTATGCTCAACTAGAGTATTCTATGCACACTGGTTAATGTACTATCATCCAGGAGATTACAATAATTAAATGGTAATAATATTGCACATACTGCAGAAACTTGAATTTCTCAGTGGTTATGGATAGTTTGGTCTATTAATATAAGAGAGCAGTGTGATGGAATGGTTCCATGCCACAGTTGTCTCAGTCATGGTGAGGAATGGGAGGTGCCACAATAACATGGTAGCTACCTCTTTTGTGGTGATGAATGGAGGGGCGGGATCATGGTAGTGTGGGTAGGGTGACAGTAACTAACTGTGGTGTGGCCACAGTAAACTACTGTGAGAAGATCACAGTAAACTGTGAGGATGGCCACAGTAAACTACTGTGAAATGAATGCAATTAGTAGCCAGTAATTCCCTGTGACATCACGGGAATATTTTTTACTGTGTACTTATCTAGCTAATTGGTTACAATTTTGTGAATGTAACTTCATATTTTATGTGAAATAACTATACGAAACATTTGATATTACAGAAGACTTTCAGTTTGATCAACTTAAAATGTAATACATTTAACTGCAAATTTTAAATAAAATATTTCATTACAGTTAATCTTACGAATGATGGTAAGTTTAATCGACTGGGAATTTAGTACATTAAACTGGGAATTTTGCATACAATAACTATAGATAACAGTTACTACTGTGGAAGATGGTAGGTTTAATCAATTTGGACTTAAGTACATTTAACTTAAACTTTTACATATAATGAGTATATACAACAGTTGAGGTCACAAAAGATTGTAAGTTTAATCATTCATAATTACTTAGTTTTTCTAGGGCAACCACTTTTCTGGGTTTTTGTAAGTAAACTCAACTTATAAGGTTTTACAGTGTAGACAAACCAGCCTTGCGACCAAAAATACGTCTGCTTAGTGCTTAGTTGGTCTATCCTTGGTCCTGGATGGTAGAAGCAGATTGGCTGCAGCTAATAAAAAGCGGTAGATTGGACATGGAGACCCAATTTGAGCCGTGACGATAATGTTTGGTCCCACCTACAGACCTTAGCTATCTGAGTGTAGTGATTCTTTTTTCATGTTGGTCTGGCTAGCCTGTATTCCCTACGTCATGGAATAATTAGCTAATGTCACTGTGTGAAATAGCCTACAATCTGCAAATGTTATTCATTTGCAAACACACTTTCTTATGTGAAGCACTAGCTCAGCATGTAGTATAGTATAGAGCTTACTCCAACTACAGACAGGGTTTGAGAAAGATACAATGAGAATGAATAAACTTTGGGAAACACTGACAAAACCCATATCTTTGGACAGATTTTCCAGCAACCACTCTGTTACACTTGCATATCCTCTTACTGCAGATGGCGTTGCCGGCGAGCCTATTCACTATTTTCTGAAAATGCTCCACTACTTCATAACAACATTGTTATAACAATGGACGGATTTAGACATTGCCATTAGACTACAATTTTGGTGACCGTACGGGTAGGCCTACACACGCTCTGCGCCAAGGGGTTAACTGCAATGCAAACTTCACACAGGCACAGACCAAACTACACAGTAAAATTCTACTTCACTTACCCAGCTCCAGGCCCTGAAGAGTCCTCAACCTAGCTAGGGCCTGTCCAATTCTACCGAGGGCCGTCAACACTCAGTCCAGCTATGTTGAATACTAGCAAAAAATAATTCAAAAGGGCCCCATATAGGGGTGTAAATAATAACCGATATGTATCAATGTACCGTTATACGGCTGACGATCGAATCGTATCTTCTCCTGGTGCATTCTTCATGCACCGCTGGCCCCTGCCCAATGTCCTAGTTTCATAATACATAATAGAGGTGGAAAAGTAATTGGAAAAAAATCAAATCCAAATCAAATCGAATCATATCGTGGGGCATTCTTAGGTATTGAAAATAATCGAATCGCTGTCTTAAGAAATCGATATGGAATCCTATCGTCATGGATGCTGTGATTTACGGCCCATGTCCATATTTGGCACAGGAAATAATGGGTATGCCAATGAGTTTAATCAACTTTATTTTAACATCAAATTAAGCATTTGTATTGCAATTTAGTTAGTTAGTCAATAGAGTCAAGCCATCCCACCATGATGCAGTACTGCAGATATGATGGAAATGTTGAAGACTCTATCAGCCATGCATATTTTTTATGTAATTTCTATTTGTATAGCTTCTATTTGGGAAAATATCTTAAAATATATGAAAATGTATTTTTTCAACATACCACTATAGGCTAAAGGGAGACACATAAAAAGAAGGCTGTATGTGGTGGATTTGCAATACATGAAAATCCGTTTACAAGTCTGCTGTTATATGATGCCTTTTATAACCACAGCCTGGAGGTGCATAAAGTGTTTCATGTGTCTCATTGTTTTATCAGTGGTCCACTTGTAAACAAGCAAACATGAATTACAATGCAAAGAAGCATTCTTGTGGGTACAACTTTGGGTGTGTGTGTGTGTGTGTGTGCGCGCGTGCGTGCGCGTGTGTGTGTGTGTGTGTGTGTGCGTGCGCGTGTGTGTGCACGTGTGTGCTTGCGCGTGTGTGTGTTAAACACTATCGCATCAGACATTATGTTCTGAAAGCTCTTTACCACAGTAAGCTCAATACAGAGTACAGGCTACACTGTAAAAGATTTCAAACTGAAATTTACAGCTAATTGAAGGGGAATAATTGCCAGCAAATTGTTTTAAATTTACAACAAATTGCAGAAAAAAAACAGTTGCCAGCAAGTCGTTTAAAATTACAACACTGTTCCGTTTTCAAAACTACTCTGACCATGGCACATGTCCTGCCCCCTCATCCGCCCGCCTCCTCCCGCCTCCACCCCCGCTGCCCGCCTCCATGTCTGAGATGCCTTCAACATGGTATCGTCCCCATCCTCCACCATGACTGAGATAGCATGGTACCATAATGCCACTCTGCTCTAAGCATATATTTCTGCAAGTTCAGCCTTGCATGGGTGAGGCACAAATAATAAATCACTCAGCATAGTGTTGTCACAGTGACAGTGATAGTTTCCTCAAGAGGACTTTCATTTATCAAGTCATCTCAAAGGGGAATTCAAAAAGAGTCACAATAAGGACTGTATGGAAATGCATTTGTCAAACCATTCAAGTGGTCTAAATTTAATATTATGCAAAAAACACCATAAAACATGCTATGCTACAAGATGGCTCTCAAAAGATGAAACAACCCAACCAGTTAACCTGTCAGGCAGCCAACCAGTTAACCAGCCAGGTAGCCAACTGGCCTTGACAGCCTGGCTGGTTGACTGGCCAGCTGCCTGTCCGATTCACTGGCTGGTTGACTGGCTGCCTGGCTAAACCAGCCAGGCAGCCAGTCAACCGGACAGGTAGCCGGCCAGTCAACCAACAAGCAAGGCAGCAAGCCAGTCAACTGACCAGGCGGACAGGCTGTCAGTCAACCTGCCAGGCAGCTAGCTGGTCAACTGGCACTATGCTGTCAGCCACCTTGTCAACAAACCAACCACTCATCTAGTCGGCTAATCAATTGATTGCCAGTACCAGTGAGCGCCAGTGAGTCAGGCGCTATGCTGTGCCATTCAGACAAGCAACCAAAGCAGTGTGACAGTCCAGCTTTATATCGTCGGCTTGCTACCAAAACCGCCTAAGTCCGAATTTGGTCGAAATGAGATTTTTACATAAACTTACTCCTCTACCACAGCTGCATCACCCTGCCTTTCCACCAGGGTCATAGATCAATCACAAAAGTCACCAGAGTAAAAAATCTGTATTCATAAAGTCACACACTGCCTATGAGAAAATGAATGACCAGGGACGTAGCTATAGGAAAGACAAGGAGGGCCTTTGCCTGTAGACCTAGGGCCCTCCTGCAGGTGGCAGGGGTAGGGGCCCTATTATGATCTTGGCATGTGGTATGGGGGTCCTATCTATTCATCCTGGGGCCCTGTGCACAATTGTTCTGCCAATGTGAATGACTTGGGTAACTTGACTTAGCCATTTTTGATGCAAGAAACAGTTTATTTACATCTGTTAAGAGTTCTCTCTCTGTCTCTCTCTGTCTCTCTCTCTCTCTCTCTCTCCCCCCCCCCCCCCCCCCCCCCCCCCCCCCCCCCCCCCCCCCCCCCCCCCCCCCCCCCCCCCCCCCCCCCCCCCCCCCCCCCCCCCCCCCCCCCCCCCCCACCCCCCCCCCCCCCCCCCCCCCCCCCCCCCCCCCCCCCCCCCCCCCCCCCCCCCCTCCCCCCCCCGCCCCCCCCCCCCCCCCCCCCCCCCCCCCCCCCCCCCCCCCCCCCCCCCCACCCCCCCCCCCCCCCCCCCCCCCCCCCCCCCCCCCCCCCCCCCCCCCACCCCCCCCTCTCTCTCTCTCTCTCTCTCTCTCTCTCTCTCTCTCCCTCTTCAAAGACAATGGCCATGTTTCAAAACTTCTCATTCTTAGACATCTGTCTGAGATGATCTTGTTACCACACAATGGTTGTAGCCTTACATTAATTTATGATTGTAGCCTTAAAACGAAATTAGCAATTATTAATCATGTGCTTTATTTGATGTTATCACAGGTGTACAAAAGACTGCCATAGACTATATTCTCTTATGACAATCTGTTATTTCATACATTTACCTAATAATTCATTATGCAGATTTCAAACAGCTTTTGGTTGATGTCACTAGTGCAATACATTATTGCGTACACAGTAGAATAACCAACTCCAATGTGTAAAGGATCGAGTAGTGGTTCTATACCATATTCTGAATGCCACGGTCATGGCGTTGAAGTGGGCGGGGCACAGTTCTATGACCAGGTTACCTCGGTCATGGGCAAGGTTGAGAGGGTGGGGCAGTTCTATGAGCATGGAAAATAGCAGAAGTTAATCAAAGATGATACACAAGGAGGAGACAGTTCGTGAGGAGGTACAAGGACCAAAAGAAGTGCCCCACCCCTTCATCCTCCTCCATGACTGATGGGACCTCAACATGGAGATTGGAGGCCATTGCATGGCTTAATGTGTGTGTCACTGCAATCTGGATCTGTCCTGATATGAGAAAGGAATGTATTACCACTGTGGCAATTGCTCTGGCATAATGACAAAAAAGAGTTTTACTTTGGATGAAAATGTAAATAATGATTTCATTGAAAGCTAATATGACTGAAAGTGTTAGAAAGTAAAATAAATCTGTGAAACTCTGTTGGACATGAGATTTACCAGCATGCTAGATTGTTACAAGGTCTACAAAAATATTTCAATTATTCACCATTTCCAGGATTAAAGTTCCTTTCCATTATTTTGAGTAATTACTACTTTTTGGGAATGCCAGCACCATGCAATACACTGGTTTTAAGACCTTTGTTGGTCTTTTGTCATTCTGGATTAAAGTTTGGAATAAAAATTAAAAGAATAGCATAACTATCAAAATAATGTGCAGTGCATTGTTCTTGTTGTGCTGCATCAAATAATTTATTTTAAAGTGTTTTGTTTTCCTTATATTAGGAGCCATTTCATGTTTGACTTGAAGCTTCACTCAAAATAAATAAAGAAAATAAATGATGCAGATGTGGTAGGGAGTAAAGTTCTGCAAAAACCTCCTTTGACCAAAAGTATTAGGGGGGACTAACAATTGCTCTTTGCCCAGGGTCTCAGATTTCCTAGAACCGCCACTGATGTTTGGCGCCCCCTTTGGCGATTAGTTTTTCCCTGTTTTCCGAAAACCCCAAAATCGGACTTAGGCGGTTTTGGTAGCAAGCCGACGATATAGTGAGGCAAGTGAACCATGTGACCAGAGTAATCAGGCATTGGGCAGGTGCTGGCTATCATTGAATCACGGCATGAAAGTGATTAGTAATAAAGTGAGGCAAGGCACTAATTGACAGATTGGTTAGGTATAGAGTGTGACAACAGAGTAACAAGAGAGATCTGTATCAAAAAGCTAACAAGTTCCTAGAATGTTCCAATCATTGATGCTCCTGCTCTAGAACTACAGTTTAAAAACAGACTGGGCTCCTTTTAAGATAGTGTTTAAAAAGTATAATTAATATATTATATTAATATTCTTAAATGGATTGGTTTTGGCCCTTGTTTAATGCACATATCAAAACTTCAGTTCCAAAAAGTTCTCATTCTGATCCATGTTTATAAGTAAACATTCCATATATCGTCGGCTTGCTACCAAAACCGCCTAAGTCCGATTTTGGGGTTTTCGGAAAACAGGGAAAAACAAGCCGCCAAAGGGGGCGCCAAACATCAGTGGCGGTTCTAGGAAATCTGAGACCCTGGGCAAAGAGCAATTGTGAGTCCCCCCTAATAATTTTGGTCAAAGGAGATTTTTGCAGAACTCCCCTTTTTTACTCCCCTACCACATCTGCATCATCCTGTCATCATGTCTGTGTAATTGGTCCACTACAAACAGTACCAAGATGTTAATTTATTTTCTTTATTTATTTTGAGTGAAGCTGCAAGTCAAACATGAAATGGCTCCTAAGGAAAACTTAATTATTAAATAAATTATTTGAAGCAGCAAAACAAGAACAATTCACTGCACATTATTTTGATAGTTATACTATTCTTTTTTATTTTTATTCCAAACTTTAATCCTGGATATGGTGAATGATTGAAATATTTTTGTAGACCTTGTAACAATCTAGCATGCTATGTATTAAGCTCATTATGTCTAACTGTTTAACTTAAACACTTAGGGGTTTCTTTTGCCTTAAGACATGAACATCTAGCATGCTGGTAAATCTCATGTCGACCCTGTCAACAGATTTTCACAGATTTCTTTTACTTTCTAGCACTTTCAGTCATATTAGCTTTCAATGAAACATTATTTGCATTCTCATCCAAAGTATAACTCTTTTTGTCATTGTGCCAGAGCAATTGCCACAATGGTCATGCATACACTGCTCATATCAGGGAAGCTCCCAACTGCATTGCCACACAGAGTAAACCATGCAGTGACGCCCAATCTCCATGTTGAGGTCCCATCAGTCATGGAGGAGGATGAAGGGGTGGGGCACTTCTTTGGTCCTTGTACCTCCTCACGAGCTGTCTCCTCCTTGTTTATCATCTTTGCTTAACTTCTGCTCTTCTCCATGCTCATAGAACTGCCCCACCCTCCCAACCTTGTCCATGACCGAGGTGACCTGGTCATAGAACTAAGCCCCACCCACTTCAACACCATGACCGTGGCATTCAGAATATGATATAGAACTACTACTGGATAGTTTACACCTTGGAATTGGTCATCCTATTGAGTAAGCAAAAATGCATTGCACTAATGACATCAAACCAATGCTGTTCAAAACTACATTATGAAAAATTACATAAGGACACGAGGCAGTCTATGGCAGTCACCTATAAATCTGTGATGAAATCAAAGAAAGTACATGATTAATAATTGCCGAATTCGTTTCAAGGCTACAACTATTAATTAATGTAGGGCTACAACCATTGTTTGAGAAGATTATCTCAGACAGATGTCTAAGGATGAAGTTTTAAAACATGGCCATTGTCTTTGAAGAGAGAGAGAGAGAGAGAGAGAGAGAGAGAGAGAGAGAGAGAGAGAGAAAAAACCTCTCAACAGATGTAAATAAACGGCTTCTTGCATCAAAAATGGCTACGTCAAGTTACCCAAGTCATTCACATTGGCAGAACAATTGTGCACAGGGCCCCAGGATGAATAGATAGGGCCCCCATACCACCTGCCAAGATCATAATAGGGCCCCTACCCCTGCCACCTGCAGGAGGGCCCTAGGCCTACAGGCAAAGGCCCTCCTTGTCCTCCCTATAGCTACGCCCCTGGTCATTCATTTTCTCATAGGCAGTGTGTGACTTTATGCATACAGATTTTTTTACTCTGGTGACTTTTGTGATTGATCTATGACCCTGGCGGAAAGGCAGGGTGATGCAGCTGTGGTAGGGGAGTAAGTTTATGTAAAAATCTCATTTCGACCAAATTCGGACTTAGGCGGTTTTGGTAGCAAGCCGACGATATGTGGAATTATCTACACAGTGGTTGGACAAAATAACTGAAACACCTGTCCTTTTAATGTGTGGGAAGTTTCATGGCTCAAGTGGGCCAGCCTGTTGGCCAATCTTCATTAACTGCACATTGCACCAGTAAGGTGAAGTTGAGTTGAATTGCTGGTGAAAAGTTACCAGCTAATTGTTGTAAAATTACAACACATTTGCTGGCAAATAAGTTGCCAGGTCATTGTTGTGAAATTAAAGGAAATTGCTGTTGAAAAGTTGCCAGCTAATGGAAGTAAAATTAAAGCAAATTGCTGGCAATAAAAAGTTGCCAGCTAATTGTTGTAAAATTACAACAAATTGCTAGCAACAAGTTGCCAGCTAATTGTTGCGTTCTTTCAACGCAAACACTGGAAACTTCACAACATACAGCCTTTGAAAATAATGGTCCTGGGCCTCTGCTTCCATTCCTTCTCATGGGATTTTGAGATATATTCTGTTGCCGAAGCCATCAAAAAGCCAAATTGAACCACAGGGGGGCTGGCACACCTGAGCATCGTTTATGCTCTATGACCTGCCCATCGTCTGTATAAATGGACAAACCATAATTGGCCTCTCCCATGCCCTTTTAGCAGAGAGAAGCCCGTTTTGAATTGCACTGAGCTGAAATTAGCGCACCTGGACGTCATTTACAATCAGCTGGCTCATGAAGGTAGATTGGATAAGCAGTATCACTCAATGGAAAATGCATTGGCCACAGTGTAGTAGTTGGGGGCAGTCGTGGCTCAGTGGTTAGAGCACTGGGTTGGCAACCCAAGGGTTCCCGGTTCAATGCCCGACCGGACCGCAGCTGAAGTGCCCTTGAGCAAGGCACCTAACCCCCACACAGCTCCCCGGGCGCCACTCAGCAGGCAGCCCACTGCTACAGACTAGTGTGTGTACTTCAATGTGATTCACTAGCCCAAATGGGATAAATGCAGAGAAAGAATTTCCCCTAGGGGACCAAAATTGGCTCCAATTGGCTTCGTAGTATGAGGGTGTTGCTTTAATGCCATAGAACTAATACATTTATGCTTAATGACATGGTGCACATGGTCAGTGTGTGCGATGCCATGATGGACAAAATTTGTACTCCACAAATTTGGTCGAAAGAGGATATTCGGTTGTCAGTGCTCAGTTTGTGGCCAAATTTACTGCAGCTGTTGGTCAGCATTGATTGCGGGGGATAATTAAGGACAGGTGACAAACATTCACTATTGTATCCTATGACCTGTTCCACACTTTACCATGCTTCCAATTTGACCATGGAAGAAGAAAATTGGACTCCCCTTGCTATCATTCCGTACTACGCTCCGATGTTGTCTGTAAACCCTCCTATCTCTACCTCCTTGCTCATGACCAGGTGAATGCGATTGAAGAGTTCAAATCAGTTCAAATCCTCTCAACCTCTATCAGGCCTGTATGCATGTTTTAAAAGCATCCAATCAGAATGTGACCTGAGCTCCATAATTTCTGCATGTGGCTTTGCATACATTTGCATTAGGACAGCAGCCCTGACAAAACAGATCTTTACAACAGTATGTTGTAAAAAGTACTATGTGCTGCTGTACATTTACAATTGTGAATTGTACTCTATATGATATCCCACAATGCATTGCACATTACAGCAGTGAATAGTAAACTGGTATATACATCTTCTTGATGTAGAATTCTAATATGAAATCACAACAATCGTTTACAGGCTACTGTTTTTTATGTTTGATAAATGGCATTAAATGATGGAGGAAATGTTTCTATAACATGCAAATTGCCTGCATCTGATTGCGTCATATGCCCTTTGAGCACTGTGATGCTGATGCATCTTGGGAAGGTTCAGTGGGATTTCTGTTTCATTCAACCAGAGACGTTCTTAATGCAGAACAGAAGAACAGAAAATTTTTTATTCAACTCCACATTTACATTCTTATCTTAGACATTCAGGAAAAGCCTGAAATCACAACGGTGGATAATGTCCGTGAATTGTATGGAGGACACATTGACCTCATGTTTCAACATGTTGACACTAAGGTTAATCACTTCTTTCCAAATGAGGCAGATCACATAAGAGCCATGACGTGGCTGAAAAGGCTTGAAATTAACTGTTGTGTTCATTGGCCATTGTGGCTAGTTGTTTCTCAGAGTCACTAGCCATTCAGCCTTTATCCACCATTGTGATTTCAGGTTTTTCCTCTTTACCATGGCACTATAGGCCTATATGAAGAGAAATCAGACAAATGGAAACTGCATTGCTGACAAACTTCTTGAATATACTTCTGAAATACAACCAATGTGTGTGTGTCAAGCAACAGAATATTGGATACTTTGATATGACATACCGAAACACTACCTGTCAAACTGGCTAGTTACAAGGAAATGATTGCCAGTCACAGCTGTGCTTTACCACCAGTTGGCTGGTTGGCAGGTGGACATGTCAAGCCTTGATGATAGGCGGGAAGTGAGGCGCCTATCAGGCTTGTACGAAATTCCGAATGGAAAGAATTTCAATTCAAAGTAATGTCATAATACGAACACTAGGTGGTGGTGTTGTATGTACTTTCAATGGGTGGTGTAGATTAAATTCAAAGAAATTCAAGGTAATGGCACCACCTAGTGTTTGTGTTATGGCATTATTTTGAATTGAAATTCTTTCCATTCGGAATTTCGTACAAGCCTGGCGCCTATTACCACCATTACCCCTGACTAACAAGTCATTGGTAAAGACAGGCAACCATGTTACCGACACTGTGTAATATTACATATCATTCCATGACATTCATTTATTTACAATTATGGCTTCATCATTGTACCTTCCCACACATTTTTGATGACCCACCTACTGTATACCCTATGCAACTCAGGGGTGTGTTTCTCAACAACGTCGTTGCTAACTGCAATGCAAATTCCAATTGGGAACTTGAACAGAGGTCCCCGTGTGCAATGTAAGCCCAAATGTGGGGGGCTTAATCTTAGGATGTTTCAAACAATATATGAACAAGCCAGTGCCCCCAAGTCAAGGGTAGATGAGCAATACCAGTGCATGCTGAAATTTTCCTTACACATTTTCCTGTAACATCACACATCCCAAACCTGCCTGATTGTGAAACATGCCCAAAGACAGCATCCAGCACTTTGTGCTAATATTCGTCCCCTAAATCAAAAGTGGAACGAGAACAGCTTTCATCGCAACAATAATCAGAATGCCTTGGCATAGCTATGCCAAAAAGACAAAAAAGTGGGGGAAAAAACACCAAGAAAAATAGAAAATGTCGCCCTGATTATCTCTGGGAGAGGAGCTGCTTCTTACGGCTCAGTGCATTTTGATTAAAAACATTCACGCCTGATGCCAGAACACTTTTACCATGAAATCCCACTGATGATAACCATTCGTCTTCAATTATCGTGCCCTCTGTAATTGCAAACATTGCCATTAGTGATCAACTCGCCTGCGACAATCGTTCCACGGAGTCGCACAGCATCTGCAGCCAGATTCATCAAAGGGATTGAGGCTGCCAGAACGTGACGACACTTGAACGAGCTGCTGGACAAAACACAGGTGATTTGGTGCCGAATGGCATTGTTGACTTCTGTGTGAACTTTTGTCTCATGAATTATCAAATGAAATCACCGTAGTGGGAGTAATAAGCCACTGAACATCACAGCTTATCTGCAGGAAATTATTAAATCATAAGCCTTGCTACCTCTTCCGGTGCACAAAACTGTGACAACTAAATTTAGCTAATTAGAAATAACGTGCATGACCTGTGGCAAGATGGTGGCTTGGGACAAGGTATTAACAAGGTGCTACGGAATCCAAGAATTTCCGTCTGTGTAGACCCAGAGCAATTTACATTCAGTTTATTATTTGAGGGTTCAAAGAGTTTAGATTAAATCACAGGTTAAAATATGTTGGTTGCCTACGTGTTCTTTTCTGCCTTATTATTATCATTAAATATTAATTTCTTGACTTGGGCTACCGCACATATGTTTTTCTATGATTCCACTCGTCGACTTTCACAAGAATTAATTCAGTCTGGCACATCACTGACTGAGGTAAGCCAGTGGGACAGGACATAGAATCACACTTTGCCAGAAAAAAAAATCAAAAGTAGGTCAATTGCACCGTGAGAATGTCATAATGCTCATTTAGTAGGCAACCGACACTACAGCCAAAAGAGGAAATCAGTTTAGCTCATCTAAATGTTGATCAGATTGCAACCACTATTATTTCACCCACAAATAGAAAAATTGCAGCTCTGAAAGCGTGTCCAGATTGTGTAATATTGGGAACGGGAACATGTCCTGTGTTCTGTTGAGAGTGTGTGGGAGGTTTGTCTGGTGTGTGGGTTTTTGTCCCCCCCCCTCATGTATTTTCGCCACTTCCATCATATACTTATTCATCTGTGCCCTTCTCTCCCATGGGCATTAAAAGAAGCAAAAATGTTGCCAGCATTTTTTTTAAATGTCCCTCAATAATGGATATCTGGCACAGGATTGAGGTTACACCATCATTCTCCATTATTAGCCAAGGAGACAGCCTGTCACTCCCATAATACATTAAAAAGTGCCCCACATTCCGCTGCAGGCATCAAACACTAGGTAGTAGCAGCACACCACAGTACCACACTTCTGCACACTGCGAAAGCTGGAGATCAGAAATGGGGTGCTGAGAGGATCACAGGCAGGCTAGTCAATCAGCAGTACCCATGAAGGACAAGACAGGCTGTGAACAGGGCTGGACTGGGGGAGAAATAGGAACCGGGCACTTTTGGTTTCAAGGGGCCACTCATAATTCAATCATAATCACCGGTGGGCCCTGCACCCTCTTGGGCCCCTATTTTCAGAAATGTTAATAAAAAATAATAATAATTTAAAAAAAATCAGCCCTGTCCAGCAGGCTTGTACGAAATTCCGAATGGAAAGAATTTCAATTCAAAGTAATGCCATAATACGAACACTAGGTGGTGGTGTTCTATGTACTTTCAATGGGTGGTGTAGATTACATTCAAAGTGTTCGTATTATGGCATTATTTTGAATTGAAATTCTTTCCATTCGGAATTTCGTACAAGCCTGCTGTCCAGCCCTGGTAGTAAAGATCTTGGAGGAGTGGGAGGGGGAGGAAGGAGGACTCCACAGTAGGGCAGTAGGACACCTGCCTGACATAGACAAACAAATCCCCAAGTGAGGAAAGCAAATAGTCTTGAGAGTGAGCCTATGGTTTACTGTCAGCTCTGGTGCATACAGGAAAGACACTGAGATCAGGTGTTGTGGTCATTATGAAAAATCTCGTCTGAACATTCATATTCATACATTATGTGGTTTTTGAAGTTCCAAAAGTAATACAATTTCTGGATACATTTTGATCTAAATTAGGGCAGTATGCTCATTGCACTACTTCAGACATGGCTTGCCATGCTTAAATGCCAAGAACAAAAATATAAACTGTACTCCAAGAAGCCCTATATAGAGGCATTCAGTAAAACAAACACACCAAACACCAAATCAAGAGCACAATCTACATTACTGTACGTCTCCTTCTTCTCCTGATATGAGGTCTCTTTCTGGGGATGGCTTGGGATTGTATAAGGTAATGCTGTCATATTAAAGCACAACACTCAGGACATGCACTCACTTGAAAGAACAGGCATTTTTGCACACATTTTTGTTCCAAATTAGGGAAGTATAATCATTGCACTACTTCAGACATGGCTTGCCATGCTTGAATGCCAAGAACGAAAAAAATATAAACAGTGCAGTCTCCAAGACGCCCTATCCAGAGGCATAAAAACAAACACACTAAAACACAAGAATACAATGGTGTCACGTCTCCTTCTTCTCCTTCAAGCTCTGAGGTCTCTTTCTGGAGGTGGCTTGTGTTACCCCGGCCCAGACTTCTGGCAGCGTGTACTGCACGGCAGATTGGTGTTTCCCCAGTCGAGGATTCTGTGTGTCGTGTAGTTTGCGGAGGCTTGGCTGTTCACAATCTCTTGGGAGTAGTGTTGCTTTTGGCAGCACATTTTATTTTTAGTCTTAGTTAGTCTTGTTTTGACAGTGTTTTTTGTTGCGTTGTTTTAGTCTAGTCAAGTCACAAGAGTTTTAGTCTTTAGCTAGTCTTGTCTTTGAGAGCTTTGTTGTTACTTGTTTTAGTCTAGTCAAGTCACAAGGCCTTTTAGTCTTAAACATTTAGTCGGCTAGTGAGACTAAAATGTTCCTCTGACTACAATGGCTAGACTAAAATGTCACATACTTTTCCTCACAATGAATGTTACATAGCCTGCTTTTTGTCATACATTTATGATGATGAGAACTGACTAAAGTTGCGGTCTAGTTTTTGTTAAGTAATGATTATCTTGGCAGATGCGCCAATGAACACATTTGACATTGAGGGTTTTTTTTTTTCCTTTTTCTATTTAATGACAGCTTTTTTGCCACTTAAACAGTACAACAGCATCATCGTTGGCAGTACCCATAACGAGGATATAACCAAAAATGATTTATTGGATTAACCTAAGAAAATTGTGGAAAATATTTCCACCAGATTAAATCAAGCACATTTAGCATCAAGGAAAAAAAATCTCAACCTTCCATTCATTTAACTTCACTTTGTTGGGTTGATCTTAAAGTTTGTGACACAACACAACAAACGTGTCATAGCAAAAGTGATACATTGAAACCTTTTGAGAACTTGTAAAAAAAAATTCCGGCATCAAGCAGCCTCATCCCAACCAATCTCTCAATCAGTGCCTGGCACCTGATTACTAAGGGCTGGTAGGTCATGAATCAATTACTGCTTGCACCTGCACATTCCTCATCACTCTGGTCACATGACACACTTTCACCTGTATATAAAGCTGGACTGCCACAGTGCCTGAGTTGCTTACCTGACTGCCTACTAGCATGGCTCAGCAAAGTGCTTGCTTGACTGCTTTGTGGGTATTCTATGCGAGCCAGCCTGTGGCAATTTTAGCTCATGGCTTTTTGTTAGGCCTATATTGGTAGGCACATCATGCATTGCTTTGTGAGCTAGCTTGTAACATGACTTGTTAACTAGCTTGCTGCATTGCACATGTCATGCAGGTGAGAGGTTCTAAGGGAAGAACCATCTGCATGCCAGACAATTGGTTATACAGCCTCTCAATAAAGTTAATGATGACAAAGTGATATTAAGTCCAACCAATAGGCCTACTCATTATGATTGTGGCACAAGCCTCCATTAAAATTCTCAAGATCTCATGCTTGTGAGAGACAGCTCTGTTAAGTAGTTAAAAAGAGCAGTGGCAGAGTGGTTCCATGCAAAGAGTGCTTCAGTCACGGTGAAGGATGGGAGGTGGGACAGAACCATGATCAGGGTAGGCTACCTCAGTTATGGAGGGGAGGAGAGGAGTGGAGGGGAGGGGGGAGGGAGGGGGGCAGGTTTCCTTACACCAATTGCAGGTCAGGAATCAAACTAATTTGAATGTTGTGTGTACAGACAAAGCTTGTATTAACACAACTATCAGAAGTTAAATGAACTTTGTTCAAGTATGTATGACTTATTAATAATGAGAAGGAGGAGTAAGAGTAGAGTAGAAGTGTTATGAAATCCGTCAGCAGGTGCATTGCGTCAACAATGTAGGCTAGTGCGCTCTGCTGAATATGAACATCTTCCTACTCAGTTAGCACGATTCGAATTGGCATCATTATTATTATCCTAATCATCATCATAATAATAATACAAATGACAGTAGGCTATGCGTAATAGTAGGCCTAGTTTTAATTCGTCAATAGGCCCTACATCGCGACAACAATGCAGCCCGCGAGGCGTTGGATTTTTTTTTATAGCCATGGGATTTTTTTTTTGACCATGAAATGTCTTAATAGCAGTCTGGCCTTAGCCTATACATGGTACATCAACTTGAAGCCAGCCTATTGTGGCGAAGGAGAATGCAGGCAGGCAATCTTGTTCTTTATCAAAATGATATTGATGGACATATTTTATGTTTGTTCAATAAAATGGATAGTTCACTTTGAGTTTGAAAGACGTGTCCCTTCCAATGTATTAACAATGAGCGCAGAGCTGCCGGTGTCTGTGACATACCCATGGCTGCAATAATTAATAGAAATATTAACCTTTGTTTAAATGCACTTAAACTGAAATTCGACAGAATGAAGGACCAGTTTCATGTTAACGTGGACTTGTTGCTGTCTCGGAGTACACAGAGAGGGGGGGAGAGACGCGCACGTTTCATAGAAGCTCCTGTCTTCCAAACGTTCAATAAACCGACGATATGCACTTATTTGGAGGTTAATCCAGATTCAAATTATTATTGCCCCGTGTCCCATGGGACAGCCGCATAACGCACAACACATTACGGCAAAAAGGTTCATGTTTCACTAATAGCCTAGTGAATCACTATAGGCTACGTTTTTCAAAGATAATTGATTGTGCCACTTCGCGCCATCTGCATGGGAATGTTGTCAATTATTTAATTATTCTTATAGCCTAGAAGTCGCTCTTTCTGTGGGGTTGGGTTTCCATGTTGCTGCAGCAACGTCAAATAATTCATTGGCGATGGAAGATTGACGGATGGGACTAATTGACAGGTCAGATGGAGCATCGGGGGAAAATACTACTTCTCGCTCGTATGCACTGCGTGCGTAATGCATTATTTTCTGCTGTTCGACAAAAACTGACTTCTCACACAAACAAGACTTTCGTATCATTAATGAGCATTTAACATGGCACGTTAATGTGGCTGGGCTCCATTGTATTTGGGCACAGATTACTTAGCCTTGTCGGAAAGAAAACGTCTATAAAAGCAGCGGTAGTCTCAGAAGTGCAGCGCGCAATGGTGCATGAAACTGTTTCGTTTCTCTTTTTGTTTTCTTTTGTATGACGTCATGGTTTTTATTTCCACAATATGTTTAGTCATAGTCATCGTCATGCAGCAAGTATTTGCGTTGCGTTTCCTCTAAGATTTCCTCATGTAGCCATGCATTTAAGTCACCTCTGGTTTCAAAAACGTCAAGCAGTTAACGTTTTCGTCATGACAATTGGCTTGCAAAATGTTCGTTGACTGAGATATGTCGTCCTCGTTGTCGTTGACGACAGCAACACTACGTGGGAGTACAGTGTATAGAGGAGGAGAGGCTTCATAGGCCTGCTGCCAACACTGTATGCAGTCTCTCTCTCTCTCTCTCTCTCTCTCTGTGTCACACACACACACACTTTTCTTTTCATCACAATTCTTCATGCACAGAGTCTCAGCTGTATTCTCTCTCTCTCTCTCTCTCTCTCTCTCTCTCTCTCTCTCTCTCTCTCTCTCTCACACACACACACACACACACACACACACACACACACACACACACACACACACACACACACACACACACACACACACACACACACACTTTCCTTTTCACCACAATACTAGCTCGTTTTCCTCTCTTTCTCTCTTTTCAGCACAATGGCTTTTTTTCTCACTCACAAATTTTCATCCGACTATTTTTCAAACAATGCCACATTGTTTTGTTCATCGAGTTTGCTGCATAATACAGATAGTACCACACTTTTGTGGGTATGTTTTGGTGCTAGGGGTAGTGTGACTGAATACATTGCTACAATTGTTTTAATGTTATGTATGTACGTACTATGTATTTTATGTATAAGTGGAGTATGCCAGATTTTTGTTAAAATCAGCAATTACAACATACATACTCTTTGCTAGCAAAGACCTGCCTTGAGTGTGTGTAAAAATTAGGGCTGGGACTCGATTAAAATTTTTTGAATTGAATTAATCTATAGGCTTTGAAATTAATTAATCGAATTAATCACATTTTAATCGCACTTAAATATCTGACTTGAGAACAGTAAAAAATATTTTTTTTCACATGGATTTTGTCTAATGACAATAAATAAGCTTCATCTAAAGATACTTTTTACAGTTTTTCTCGATTGCTTACACACATTTTTCGGAATCAGTTCTCGAATTCTCAAAACTCTACACACAAATCTCCAAACCTCACACACAACGGGCAAAACTCCTCACTACCTCTGAAAAATGCACGTCTTGTCTCAAAACAATGTACTCTCTTCTAAAAAGGTCATTTTGTTCTCAAATGACACACACAAGCAGTCATTTTAATACACTCTTATGTGAACCATTGAACACTAATATGCACAAGGTAAAACTCTATACTCAACTTGAAACACAGTAGAAACTTATTTTCTTCAGTGTTCTACTTACTAAAGAGGGGACATTTAAAAAATTGCACTAATTCATTGTAAAATATTGGGTAACCACATGGAAGTGATGTCTTGTATAACACATTTTTGAGTTCAAAAACTAAACAAATGTGTTTTCTCCTTGCATCCACTCATTTTTCATCAATATGACATGCAATGTGTGTCCTTATGGGGTGATGATTTCAGATTGTAAACCGGTATGAAGAGAGTTTGCACATGTGATGAGGAAGTGAACATAGTATGGCAGTTGATTTTAGTATTTTGAATGACAGTGTGTTCAATGTGACAACCAGGGTTTTTCTTCATGGATTGTGTGTAATTGTGTGTAATCCAGAGAATTGCGTGTAGTGGTTTGAAAAGAATGTGTTTTAAAACTGAAATGTGAGTGTAAAGAAGAAATTGTGTTTAGTGTTCAGTGACATTGGTTAGGGGAGTTGGGAAATGGGTGAGATGTTCCGAGAATTGTGTGTGAAGTACCAGAAATTGTGTGTAAGCGATCGAGAAAAACTGTAAAAGAAGAGAGAATTCTTCTCAACTTCAGTTGACTGTTCACCATCAGGCGTAATACTGCCCTCCACTGGTCTAATCCAGAACTATTAAGCTATATTTTGTAGTGCGATTAAAATGAGTTAATTTTTTTAATCACGTTCATTTTTGTGTGATTAATTAATCAAAATGAATGCATTAATGTCCAAGCCCTAGTAAAAATACTAAGCTAACTGAGGTACACAGTCACATTGTTACAGTAATAGGCCTATTAGCTGTACTTCTTGCAGTCCAACAGTGCACAACACTAGTGATTGTTCCATGGTTAATGGCATGAGACCTCAAATGCAGAACAAAAAATACAAAAATCTGATCACGAGAATATTCCTGACACAATTGCATAATTTTCGAAAATAAATAAACAGCTAGGCCACAGCTATGATTTATGCAATATGACATGAGTGGAATGGATGATGTTAACACATGTCAAACCATAACACAAATGTTCGGCTGAAGGCGCCAAGCAGAAGGGTGAGTGACGTCGGCAATCCAAAAAATAGATCAGAAAAAGCAAAATGTTTGTGGCCAATAATGCACAGATGCTGGCAAGAATGCAAGCCATATATCTACTTTAAAGCCATCAGAAACAGACATCAGGGCACATAAAGTGGAGGCCTTACTCTAAAGATGGTCCCCTTCAGCTTAAGTGTGAGTTCCAGACAAGGGGTGGTGGTGAGAAGGAGCACATTTCACAGACGACCGGCTGAGGTTTTGCATGGCTCGCTCTTGTAATTTTTTTTCTCAGCTCTCTTGCGAGGTACCTGCTGGGCTCTGGCAGCGAGGCCTTTTTCAGACAGTGGCGCCCAGAAATGCCAATTCCACCAGACAGATCCCTATTTCCAGGGCAACGCATTCATGGTCTGGGCCATTTTATTTTTACCTCCTATAGGATCCGAATTCTAATCTCTACTCATAGAGTATCTCTTGGAGACAGACGGCAGGCTTCACCATGACAAATTACTTTTGCATGGAGGTCTAGTGAGAGAGACTACAGAGAGGAGGTGCACTAACTCAGGGTTTTTCCAAACTGGGGTGCGCGCACCCCTGGGGTAGGCTAGTAAAGGAAGGACCCATCTGAAATATAATTTATAACTCCTACACTTGTCATGCAAGAAGTTCTATTGTATTGGAAATAAGGCTACATCCGTGGCTATCACTTAGCTAGACCAAAACACTCGCTGGGTGCGCGAACCACATTGAAAATGCACAGGGGGAACCGATGCACTAACTCATCAACTGGTGTGAGAGGAACAACCTGCTATACTCAACATGAACAAAACAGAAGGATAACTAACAATCAATTCTGTCACCACCATCCGTATGATGCGGCAAAGAGGGATGAAGCTGGATTATGTGAACATTTTACACAGACAGATTTCAAGCTGTGGTTCAACAGAAAATCAAAAACCTTGAAAAACATCCTAATTTTCATCTCACTGCAAAGTTCACCACATCCTTGTTACCTCCCAAAGGCTTCAAGGCGAAGTGATTCATGGATTCAGTCATCTCAGCCATCTCAGTCTCTTAAACTTATCCACACTGACAACCTCTTTTAGGGGGTGAATCAGTGGCTCTATGCAGACCGAAGGCAATACACAAACTGAGAGGATTTGGAACTTCGTATTCATCAAGTCAAGTGGTTTCCAGGCAGACACATACTCTCTGTCTAGGTCAAGCGTTGGCTAGAACGAGACACTCACTGTCTGTTTGGGCGGTGTTAGCTAGTGTGTCATTTTTCTGATGGCGGATGGCAGTCTGGGACAGTATGCCACTATGACACACTTTCATATCACCATGTGTCTTGTGGCGGTGAAGACAGCCTCTACTTAGCCACATC
>NC_085868.1:46213763-46281263 GCF_034702125.1 Engraulis encrasicolus
TCTTATTGAATCCTTGGTCCACATAACCAGGTCCTTGCAGCCAGCAATTTAAAAGAAAGTGCTTTTGCCTTTCCATTGGTCTTTTTGTGCGAGTCAAGGCCGTGGGGTGGGATGAAGGGGAAGAATGGGGGAAGTGGAATATTTTCATCCCCTGCTGGGATTCTGGTCTTGTAACATGAGGAAAGAGAAAAAAATTGCCTTTTTATTTGCAGCTTTTATTTCATTTTATTTTCAAGTGGTTGCATCAGGGCCGGCATAAGGAAACTATGCGGTGGCCGGTAGTGTTGCTTTTGGCAGCACATTTTATTTTTAGTCTTAGTTAGTCTTGTTTTGACAGTGTTTTTTGTTGCGTTGTTTTAGTCT
Organism: Engraulis encrasicolus; assembly: GCF_034702125.1. Taxonomy (NCBI): domain Eukaryota; kingdom Metazoa; phylum Chordata; class Actinopteri; order Clupeiformes; family Engraulidae; genus Engraulis; species Engraulis encrasicolus. The sequence continues at coordinate 46,214,127 of NC_085868.1, forward strand.
AGTCAAGTCACAAGAGTTTTAGTCTTTAGCTAGTCTTGTCTTTGAGAGCTTTGTTGTTACTTGTTTTAGTCTAGTCAAGTCACAAGGCCTTTTAGTCTTAAACATTTAGTCGGCTAGTGAGACTAAAATGTTCCTCTGACTACAATGGCTAGACTAAAATGTCACATACTTTTCCTCACAATGAATGTTACATAGCCTGCTTTTTGTCATACATTTATGATGATGAGAACTGACTAAAGTTGCGGTCTAGTTTTTGTTAAGTAATGATTATCTTGGCAGATGCGCCAATGAACACATTTGACATTGAGGGTTTTTTTTTTCCTTTTTCTATTTAATGACAGCTTTTTTGCCACTTAAACAGTACAACAGCATCATCGTTGGCAGTACCCATAACGAGGATATAACCAAAAATGATTTATTGGATTAACCTAAGAAAATTGTGGAAAATATTTCCACCAGATTAAATCAAGCACATTTAGCATCAAGGAAAAAAAATCTCAACCTTCCATTCATTTAACTTCACTTTGTTGGGTTGATCTTAAAGTTTGTGACACAACACAACAAACGTGTCATAGCAAAAGTGATACATTGAAACCTTTTGAGAACTTGTAAAAAAAAAATCCGGCATCAAGCAGCCTCATCCCAACCAATCTCTCAATCAGTGCCTGGCACCTGATTACTAAGGGCTGGTAGGTCATGAATCAATTACTGCTTGCACCTGCACATTCCTCATCACTCTGGTCACATGACACACTTTCACCTGTATATAAAGCTGGACTGCCACAGTGCCTGAGTTGCTTACCTGACTGCCTACTAGCATGGCTCAGCAAAGTGCTTGCTTGACTGCTTTGTGGGTATTCTATGCGAGCCAGCCTGTGGCAATTTTAGCTCATGGCTTTTTGTTAGGCCTATCTTGGTAGGCACATCATGCATTGCTTTGTGAGCTAGCTTGTAACATGACTTGTTAACTAGCTTGCTGCATTGCACATGTCATGCAGGTGAGAGGTTCTAAGGGAAGAACCATCTGCATGCCAGACAATTGGTTATACAGCCTCTCAATAAAGTTAATGATGACAAAGTGATATTAAGTCCAACCAATAGGCCTACTCATTATGATTGTGGCACAAGCCTCCATTAAAATTCTCAAGATCTCATGCTTGTGAGAGACAGCTCTGAAAAGTAGTTAAAGAGAGCAGTGGGAGAGTGGTTCCATGCAAAGAGTGCTTCAGTCACGGTGAAGGATGGGAGGTGGGACAGAACCATGATCAGGGTAGGCTACCTCAGTTATGGAGGGGAGGAGGGGAGGAGAGGGGAGGGGGGAGGGAGGGGGGCAGGTTTCCTTACACCAATTGCAGGTCAGGAATCAAACTAATTTGAATGTTGTGTGTACAGACAAAGCTTGTATTAACACAACTATCAGAAGTTAAATGAACTTTTTTCAAGTATGTATGACTTATTAATAATGAGAAGGAGGAGTAAGAGTAGAGTAGAAATGTTATGAAATTCGTCAGCAGGTGCATTGCGTCAACAATGTAGGCTAGTGCGGTCTGCTGAATATGAACACCTTTCTACTCAGTTAGCACGATTCGAATTGGCATCATTATTATTATCCTAATCATCATCATAATAATAATACAAATGACAGTAGGCTATGCGTAATAGTAGGCCTAGTTTTAATTCGTCAATAGGCCCTACATCGCGACAACAATGCAGCCCGCGAGGCGTTGGATTTTTTTTAATAGCCATGGGATTTTTATTTTGACCATGAAATGTCTTAATAGCAGTCTGGCCTTAGCCTATACATGGTACATCAACTTGAAGCCAGCCTATTGTGGCGAAGGAGAATGCAGGCAGGCAATCTTGTTCTTTATCAAAATGATATTGATGGACATATTTTATGTTTGTTCAATAAAATGGATAGTTCACTTTGAGTTTGAAAGACGTGTCCCTTCCAATGTATTAACAATGAGCGCAGAGCTGCCGGTGTCTGTGACATACCCATGGCTGCAATAATTAATAGAAATATTAACCTTTGTTTAAGGCGAGACACGGCAGGTGAAATATCGATTTTTTCATGCCCTGGTCAAATTTGAGATTTTGGGCTAATTTGCATCTTTAACTTGTTATCTTTCATATTACCATAGAGAAAACGTTAAAATTACACATTTAAGTGTCTGTTTCAGCACATTTTGTTCAACCGCGGCATCCATTTTCGCCTAAATTTACCAAGAATTCTGCCTTTGGCCGCGTTCCGCGTCTTGTCTTTTTGCACGACATCTGTCATGTCTGGTATGGTTTTAAAGCACTGAGTTTCGGCCAGAAGGCTGCGTTATCCAAATATGGGCATTTCCTTTATTTTCAGCAACCAATCCTGACTCTCTGAAGGGGGGTTTAGATGACTAAAGTAGATTCATTGGCTGGCGGTGCTTCTCTGCTAACGTGATTCGCCCAGTGCCTCACGTGTTATCTTTTTGACATTTCTGTCTTAGCTTGCTGCGGGAACTTCAAAATATCTTTGCTGTACGAAACAGTTTACAAAAAGAAAGACACAATTGTGTTTAGCAAGGTCCGTGATAATATATCAGCCGGCCGAATTGGCACATAATCGTCCAGGGAACAGCACGTGCGGTCGTAAATTGTTTGCAAACTGTGAGGGGTGCGAGACCCAGCAGGTCCGTCTCTCATCTAAATGAGATGATAATGATCATCTGTGTCCTAACTATGCCGAATCGGATCGGTCAATAAACAGTCATCCAAACAACCAGGGCTTTTGCAGTAGTCTGCTTCTGAGTGCAAGGCAAAGGGTGGTTACAGGCGACATGCGTCCACACGACTGCAGACCTGTGGAGATGTCGCCTTCGATGTAAAAGTGCGCACAGCGCTTTTGGCACACGATTTGGGCATGAGTTATGCTGCGCTGAATAAGATCAGCAAGGTTTTGGGGATCCCTTCCCTTCATTTGAAGATGTACCAGCGACATGACAAAATAGTCTACCAAAGGCTACAGGTATCCTAGGTTACAGAAAGATGAATGATTACAGAGTTGATGATAATAATGTAGGCCTAGTAATAATAATATGTAGCCTACAGTATTAGGTAGGATGTAGACCTACACATTATTATGACAGGTAGGCCTAAGTAGGCTATGTTACACCACTAGTAGTAAACATAACAAAATATAATATTAGATTAGGCTAAAATAAGTAATTTGACAATAGCCTACAATTTCATGAATGCAAAAAAACATTCAGAATCACCAACATGGCATAACAAAAAAAGATCTGTTTTCAATTCAGTGGCAAAAAAAAATAAATCATAGACACAATCCTAAAAGCAGCAGAATTGGAGGACAGGATTGCCTGTCAGGGGTCTCTCCAGTTCCTTCACCCTAAAAAAAGCAATGTTACCATGTGAGGTTGTACAAAACAAACAAAACAAAAAAATAAAAATAGACCTTGGCTATTTACTGGCCCGGTGATGTGCACAGGCTTTTCCATGAGACAGAAGTATCCCAATTTCGTTTTATCATGTAGGCTGTTGCAAAACACTAACATCTAGCAAAAAAGACCATTACAAGTCATAGAGAGTACATAACAAGTTACAAGTATATTAAAATGTTCCTATTTCTAAAGGCAGCCTAGCAGCAAGCATTCGGTTTGTCCATAAGCCTAAGCCAACCTTGTCATGTCATTGGGTAAGCGGTTAAGGTGTCAGACTTGTAGCCCAAAGGTTGCCGGTTCGACTCACGACCCGCCAGGTTGGTGGGGGGAGTAATTAACCAGTGCTCTCCCCCATCCTCCTCCATGAGCTACCATGAGCATGATACTGTCCCACCGCACTGCTCCCTTGGGGCGCCATTCATGGCTGCCCCCTTGCACGGGTGAGGCATGAATGCAATTTCGTTGTGTGCAGTGATCACTTGTGTGCTGTGGAGTGCTGTGTCACAATGACAATGGGTAAATCAATGATAATTATAGGCCTACTTAAACCATAATAGATATAAAAAATAAACATACTTTATATAACTGCAGTCACAAATGAGTAGGCCTATACTGGACGGTACATTGTAACTTGTTGTTCTGTCAAATAGGCCTAGATAGGCCTATAATCAATTTCAGCCTAATCATTCAAGGCCCTTTCATGTGTTCTTTAGGGGATTTTATGGTCAGTAATAAATGTTTAGAGAGCTTAAAATGAACTTCTGATGCTATAACATCCATGGACCTACTCCATAGTTTGTGTGATTTTTAATCGGGCCGTTTCAGAGGTCTGTTACGGCCTATACTAACACATTGGTATACCCAAATTAGAGTGTTTTTAATAAGATATGGCTAAACTACAACAGTTAAATATTAAAAATGCACTAAATGCTACATCCAAAGTATTTTCAACATGAGTACTATATAAATAATATGAGTAATCAACTGGTAAAGTTTCAATAGTCATGTGTACGTTCATTATGATGGGCCTCTGCACCTTAGTATCATGATCCGTCATTGAGTAACAACACAGCCTAAAAGGTCAAGAAACCCCTGTAGGAGCTAGAAGAGGGTCTGACATATGGTGCTTGGCATGGGCATGTAGACTACAGATTTATTGTAATAAATTATGCTGTGTTAAGTTGTTGATGATGATGTAATCCACTTTTTTCCCCCATACAAATCTTTGAAGGCCGTTTTCTCAAAATGTGTTTTTTCTCCCGCTCTGTGCGACGAATCTCCACTTTCGCTCAACCAATCTGTTCCATACTTTACAGTCTTATTCCAAGCAATGTTGTGAATGTTTATTCAGAGGGATTTGTTGATATGTCATTCATGGCCTGATTTATTTGACATTATTTGCATAAAAATAGGCCAAAATCGCATTTTTTAAGGTTATTAGCAGTATTTTCTCTTTTTCTGGATAACAAAAGGAGATAGCCATAATTCCCTCTGAAAATATTTTTGTATGTACTATATTAATAAAATAAAAAAGGAATTTTGAAGCTGGCATTTTCAGGTGGTCAGATCCGTTGCATCAAAAATTATGCAAATTAGCGCATATTTAATTAGATAATAGCCTAATTAGCATATTTAAACATAAAATATAGAAAACTTGTAATACATTTTTTTCCCCAATTTAAATGAGTGATCAACTGGTAAAGTTTCATATTGATATCTGCAAGTTAAAAAAAATACCCTATTCACCTACAGTGTCTCGCCTTAAATGCACTTAAACTGAAATTCGACAGAATGAAGGACCAGTTTCATGTTAACGTGGACTTGTTGCTGTCTCGGAGTACACAGAGAGGGGGGGAGAGACGCGCACGTTTCTTAGAAGCTCCTGTCTTCCAAACGTTCAATAAACCGACGATATGCACTTATTTGGAGGTTAATCCAGATTCAAATTATTATTGCCCCGTGTCCCATGGGACAGCCGCATAACGCACAACACATTACGGCAAAAAGGTTCATGTTTCACTAATAGCCTAGTGAATCACTATAGGCTACGTTTTTCAAAGATAATTGATTGTGCCACTTCGCGCCATCTGCATGGGAATGTTGTCAATTATTTAATTATTCTTATAGCCTAGAAGTCGCTCTTTCTGTGGGGTTGGGTTTCCATGTTGCTGCAGCAACGTCAAATAATTCATTGGCGATGGAAGATTGACGGATGGGACTAATTGACAGGTCAGATGGAGCATCGGGGGAAAATACTACTTCTCGCTCGTATGCACTGCGTGCGTAATGCATTATTTTCTGCTGTTCGACAAAAACTGACTTCTCACACAAACAAGACTTTCGTATCATTAATGAGCATTTAACATGGCACGTTAATGTGGCTGGGCTCCATTGTATTTGGGCACAGATTACTTAGCCTTGTCGGAAAGAAAACGTCTATAAAAGCAGCGGTAGTCTCAGAAGTGCAGCGCGCAATGGTGCATGAAACTGTTTCGTTTCTCTTTTTGTTTTCTTTTGTATGACGTCATGGTTTTTATTTCCACAATATGTTTAGTCATAGTCATCGTCATGCAGCAAGTATTTGCGTTGCGTTTCCTCTAAGATTTCCTCATGTAGCCATGCATTTAAGTCACCTCTGGTTTCAAAAACGTCAAGCAGTTAACGTTTTCGTCATGACAATTGGCTTGCAAAATGTTCGTTGACTGAGATATGTCGTCCTCGTTGTCGTTGACGACAGCAACACTAGTGGCTGGGCCGGGCCCCCAAGCCACCAGGGGCCCCCATGAACAGCGACGTTCCAGGAAGAAATTAATTCTCCTCTACACTGTAAAAGATTTCAAGCTGAAATTTACAGCTAATTGATGGGGAATAATTGCCAGCAAATTGTTTTAAATTCACAACAAATTGCAGAAAAAAACAGTTGCCAGAAAGTCGTTTAAAATTACAACACTGTTCCGTTTTCAAAACTACTCTGCCCATGGCACATGTCCTGCCCCCTCATCCGCCCGCCTCCACCCCCGCTGCCCGCCTCCATGTCTGAGATGCCTTCAACATAGTATCGTCCCCATCCTCCACCATGACTGAGATAGCATGGTACCATAATGCCACTCTGCTCTAAGCATATCGTCGGCTTGCTACCAAAACCGCCTAAGTCCGAATTTGGTCAAAATGAGATTTTTGCATAAACTTACTCCCCTACCACAGCTGCATCACCCTGCTTTTTGCCAGAATCGTTGCTCAATCACAACAGTCACCAGATTCAAAAATCTGTATGTATAAAGTCACACACTGCTTATCGTCGGCTTGCTACCAAAACCGCCTAAGTCCGAATTTGGTCAAAATGAGATTTTTACATGAACTTACTCCCCTCCCACAGCTGCATCATCCTGCCTTTCCGCCAGGGTCATTGATCAATCACAACAGTCACCAGAGTCAAAAATCTGTATGTATAAAGTCACACACTGCCTATGAGAAAATGGATGACCAGGGACGTAGCTATAGGGAGGATAAGGAGGGCATTTGCCTGTAGGCCTAGGGCCCTCCTGCAGGTGGCAGGGGTAGGGGCCCTATTATGATCTTGGCAGGTGGTATGGGGGCCCTATCTATTCATCCTGGGGCCCTGTGCACAATTGTTCTGTCAATGTGAATGACTTTGGTAGTCTGACTGAGCCATTTGTGATGCAAGCAACTTGATATGGACAAGAGGAAGCAGTTTATTTACATCTCTTAAGAGCTGTTTTTTTCCTCTCGTCAAAGACAATGGCCATGTGTCAAAACTTCATCCTTAGACATCAGTGTCTGAGATATTCTTATTATCACAAAATGGTTGTGGCATTAAAATTAAGCTATACAAAACAAATTGAGCAATTATTAACCAGATGCTTTATTTGACATAGGCAGAGATTTGCAGAAGACTGCTACAGCCTATAACTTCCTAAGACCATGTTTTATTTCATACATTTATTAAAAGTTTCATAATATAGACATGTAATACTTTTGAATTATTGTCACTTCAGCAATGTTCTATTTTACACAGGGGTTTGTCAAATTTGAATGTGCAATGATTCCAGTAGTGGTTCTATACCATGTTCTGAATGCCACGGTCATGGTGTTGAAGTGGGCGGGGCACAGTTCTATGACCAGGTTACCTCTGTCATAGGCAAGCTTGGGGGGGTGAGGCAGTTCTATGAGCATGGAGAAGGGCAGAAGTTAACCAAAGATGATAAACAAGGAGGAGACAGTTCGTGAGGAGGTACAAGGACCAAAGAAGTGCCCCACCCCTTCATCCCCCACCATGACTGATGGACCCTCAACATGGAGATTGGACGCCACTGCAATGCTTTGTCTGTATGACACTGCAAGCTGGATCTGTTCTGGCATGAGCTATGAATGTATTACCATTGTGGCAATTGCTCTGGCACAATGACAATATCTCAGAGTGCTTTACTTTAATGAGAATGTAAATAATGTTCTTGAAAACTAACATAACTGAAAGAAGTGGAAAGTAAATGAAAACTATGAAAATCTGTTGACAGTTATGAATCTTACCAGCATGCTCGACTATTACAAGATCAGCAAAAGTATTTCAGTCATTCACCATTTCCAGGATTAAAGTTTGGAATAAAAATAAAAAGAATAGTATAACTATCAAAATAATGTGCAGTGCATTGTTCTTGTTGTGCTGCATCAAATAATGTATTTTATAGTGTTGTTTTTTTTAATTAACGTGTTTTGTTTTCCTTAGAAGGCGTTTCATCTTTGACTTGCAGCTTCACTCAAAATAAGTTAAGAAAATGAATTAATATCTTAGACAGTTGCTGTTTGTTATGGACCAATGAAACAAACAGGATGACGGGATGATGCAGAAGTGGTAGAGGAGTAAAGTTCTGCAAAAATCTCTTTGACCAAAATTATTAGGGGGGGACTCACAATTGCTCTTTACCCAGGGTCTCAGATTTCCTAGAACCCCCGCTGGTGTTTGGCGCCCCCTAGGAAATTTAGTTTTTCCCTGTTTTCCGAAAACCCCAAAATCGGACTTAGGCGGTTTTGGTAGCAAGCCGACGTTATGAGAAAATGAATGACCAGGGACATAGCAATAGGGAGGACAAGGAGGGCATTTGCCTGTAGGCCTAGGGCCCTCCTGCAGGTGGCAGGGGTAGGGGCCCTATTATGATCTTGGCAGGTGGTATGGGGGCAATCTCTATTCATCCTGGGGCCCTGTGCACAATTGTTCTGCCAATGTGAATAACTTGGGTAACTTGACTTAGCCAATTTTGATGAAAGAAGCAGTTTATTTACATCTGTTAAGAATTCTCTCTCTCTCTCTCTCTCTCTCTCTCTCTCTCTCTCTCTCTCTCTCTCTCTCTCTCTCTCTCTTCAAAGACAATGGCCATGTTTCAAAACTTCATTCTTAGACATCTGTCTGAGATAATCTTATCACACAATGGTTGTAGCTTTACTTTAACTAATAGGTGTAGCCTTCAAACAAATTGAGCAAATATTAATTATGTGCTTTATTTGATGTTATCACAGGTTTATAGAAGACTGCCATAGTCTGTATCATCTCATGACAATCTGTTATATCATATCTTTATTTAATGTTTAATAATGTAGATTTTGATTAGCATTGCATTGATGTCACTAGTGCAATGCATTACAGCTTGCACAGCAGGATAGATAACTCCAAATGTCCAGTAGTGGTTCTATACCATGTTCTGAATGCCACGGTCATGGTGTTGAAGTGGGCGGGGCACAGTTCTATGACCAGGTTACCTCGGTCATGGGCAAGGTTGGGAGGGTGGGGCAGTTCTATGAGCATGGAGAAGAGCAGAAGTTAAGCAAAGATGATGAACAAGGAGGACACAATTCGTGAGGAGGTACAAGGACCATAGAAGTGCCCCACCCCTTCATCCTCCTCCATGATTGATGGGACCTCAACATGGAGATTGGACGTCATTGCATGGCTTACTCTGTGTGACCTTGGAGTCATTATCTGCCTTGATATGAGGAATGAATGAATTACCATTGTGGCAATTGCTCTGGCATAATAACAAAAAGAGTTCTACTCTGAATGAGAATGTAAATAATGTTTCATTGAAAGCTAATATGACTGAAAGTGCTAGAAAGTAAAAGAAATCCAAAAGTTGGTAGACATGATATTTACCAGCATGCTAGATTGTTACAAGGTCTAACAAAAGTATTTCAATCATTCACCATAACCAGGATTAAAGTTTGGAATAAAAATAAAGAAGAATAGTATAACTATCAAAATAATGTGCAGTGCATTGCTCTTGTTGTGCTGCATCAAATAATTTATTCCAAAGTGTTTTGTTTTCCTTAGGAGCCATTTCATGTTTGACTTGCAGCTTCACTCAAAATAAATAAAGAAAATAAATTAACATCTTAGACAGGTACTGTTTGTAGTGGACCAATGACACAGACAACAGGATGATGCAGATGTGGTAAGGGAGTTAAAAAGGGGAGTTCTGCAAAAATCTCCTTTATTCAAAATTATTAGGGGGGACTCACAATTGCTCTTTGCCCAGGGTCTCAGATTTCCTAGAACCGCCACTGATGTTTGGCGCCCCCTTTGGCGCATAGTTTTTCCCTGTTTTCTGAAAACCCCCAAATCGGACTTAGGCGGTTTTGGTAGCAAGCCGACGATATACGTCTTCAACTTCAGCCTAGCATGGGTGAGGTACAAATGACAAATCACTCAGCATAGTGCTGTCACAGTGACAGTGATAGTTTCCTCAAGTGGACTTTCATTTATCAAGTCATCTCAAAGGGGGGTTCAAAAACAGTCACAATAAGGACTGTATGGATATGCATTTGTCAATCCAATCAAGTGGCCTAAATTTAATATTATGCAAAAAGCAGCATTAAACATGTTATGCTACAAGATGGCTCTCAAAAGATGAAACAACCCAACCAGTTAACCTGTCAGGCAGCCAACCAGTTAACCGGCCAGGTAGCCAACTGGCCTTGACAGACTGGCTGGTTGACTGACCAGCTGCCTGTCCGATTCACTGGCTGCCTGGCCAAACCAGCCAGGCAGCCAGTCAACCGGACAAACAGCTGGCCAGTCAACAAGCAAGGCAGCAAGCCAGTCAACTGACCAGGCGGACAGGCTGCCAGTCAACCTGCCAGGCAGCTAGCTGGTCAACTGGCACTATGCTGTCAGCCACCCTGTCAACAAACCAACCACTCATCTAGTCGGCTAATCAATTGATTGCCAGTACCAGTGAGCGCCAGTGAGTCAGGCGCTATGCTGTGCCATTCAGACAAGCAACCAAAGCAGTGTGACAGTCCAGGTTTATATAGTGGGGCAAGTGAACCATGTGACCAGAGTAATCAGGCATTGGGCAGGTGCTGGCAATCATTGAATCACGGCATGAAAGTGATTAGTAATAAAGTGAGGCAAGGCACTAATTGACAGATTGGTTAGGTATAGAGTGTGTCAACAGAGTAACAAGAGAGATCTGTATCATAAAGCTAACAAGTTACTAGAATGTTCCATTCATTGATGCTCCTGCTCTAGAACTACAGTTTAAAAACAGACTGGGCTCCTTCTAAGATAGTGTTTAAAAAAGTATAAGGATATTCTTAAATGGATTGGTTTTCAGTTCCAAAAAGTTTTCATTCTGATCCATGTTTATAAGTAAACATTCCATATATATGTGGAATTGTCTACACAGTGGTTGGACAAAATAACTGAAACACCTGTCCTTTTAATGTGTGGGAAGTTTCATGGCTCAAGTGGGCCAGCCTGTTGGCCAATCTTCATTAATTGCACATTGCACCAGTAAGGTGAAGTTGAGTTGAAGTGCTGGTGAAAAGTTACCAGCTAATTGTTGTAAAATTACAACAAATTTGCTGGAAAAAAAGTTGCCAGCTCATTGGTGTGAAATTAAATTAAATTGCTGGTGAAAAGTTGCCAGCTCATTGAAGTAAAATTAAAGCAAATTGCTGGCAATAAAAAGTTGCCAGCTAATTGTTGTAAAATTACAACAAATTTGCTGGCAAAAAAGTTGCCAGCTCATTGGTGTGAAATTAAATTAAATTGCTGGTGAAAAGTTGCCAGCTCATTGAAGTAAAATTAAAGCAAATTGCTGGCAATAAAAAGTTGCCAGCTCATTGGTGTAAAATTACAACAAATTTGCTGGCAAAAAAGTTGCCAGCTCATTGGTGTGAAATTGAATTAAATTGCTGGTGAAAAGTTGCCAGCTCATTGAAGTAAAATTAAAGCAAATTGCTGGCAATAAAAAGTTGCCAGCTAATTGTTGTAAAATTACACCAAAATGCTAGCAACAAGTTGCCAGCTAATTGTTGCGTTCTTCCAACGCAAACACTGGAAACTTCACAACATTCAGTCTTTGAAAATAATGGTCCTGGGCCATTCCATTCCTTCTCATGGGATTTTGAGATATATTCTGTTGCCGAAGCCATCAAAAAGCCAAATTGGACCACAGGGGGGCTGCCACACCTGAGCATCGTTTATGCTCTGACCTGCCCATCGTCTGTATAAATGGACAAACCATCATTGGCTTCTCCCATGCCCTTTTAGCAGAGAGAAGCCCGTTTTGAATTGCACTGAGCTGAAATTAGCGCACCTGGACGTCATTTACAATCAGCTGGCTCATGACCAAAGAAGGTAGATTGGGTAAGCAGTATCACTCAATGGAAAATGCATTGGCCACAGTGTAATAGTTGGGGGCAGTCGTGGCTCAGTGGTTAGAGCCCTGGGTTGGCAACCCAAGGGTTCCCGGTTCAATGCCCGACCGGACCGCAGCTGAAGTGCCCTTGAGCAAGGCACCTAACCCCCACACAGCTCCCCGGGCGCCACTCAGCAGGCAGCCCACTGCTACGGACTAGTGTGTGTACTTCAATGTGATTCACTTGCCCAAATGCAGAGAAAGAATTTCCCCTAGGGGACCAAAATTGGCTCCAATCCAAATTGGCTCCTATTGTCTTCGTAGTATAAGGCATGGGCGTAATTTTAGGGGGGGATGGTGGAGACATGTCCCTACCACTTTTCATATAAACCTAGCTTGTCCCCACCTCTCTTTCACAAATATAATGCAAAAACAGCATATCCGGACAACTTGCCATTGAAATGTCCCCACCACTTTTCGAGCCAAACCTACACCCTTGCTATAAGGTGTTGCTTTAATGCCATAGAACTAATACATTTATGCTTAATGACATGGTGCACATGGTCAGTGTGTGCGATGCCATGATGGACAAAATTTGTACTCCACAAATTTGGTCGAAAGAGAATATCCGGTTGTCAGTGCTCAGTTTGTGGCCAAATTTACTGCAGCTGTCGGTCAGCATTAATTGTGGGGGATAATTAAGGACAGGTGACAAACATTTACTATTGTATCCTATGACCTGTTCCACACTTTACCATGCTTCTAATTTGACCATGGAAGAAGAAAATTGGACTACCCTTGCTATCATTCCGTACTACGCTCCGATGATGTCTGTAAACCCTCCTATGTCTACCTCCTTGCTCATGACCAGGTGTGTGCGATTGAAGAGTTCAAATCAGTTCAAATCCTCTCCACCTCTATCAGGCCTGTATGCATGTTTAAAAAGCATCCAATCAGAATGTGACCTGAGCTCCATAATTTCTGCATGTGGCTTTGCATACATTTGCATTAGGACAGCAGCCCTGACAAAACAGATCTTTACAACAGTATGATGTAAAAAGTATTATGTGCTGCTGTACATTTACAATTGTGAATTGTACTCTATATGATATCCCACAATGCATTGCACATTACAGCAGTGAATAGTAAACTGGTATATACATCTTCTTGATGTAGAATTCTAATGTGAAATCACGACAATCTTTTACAGTGTAGTTTTCATGACTTTTGGACAAAATTCATTCTCCTCTAGTTTTTATGATTTTTCGACAAAAGTCTAAGCTCGTCTTGCAGGCAGGTTTACAGAATAAGAACATGCTAAAAATGACTGCCAATTGTAAATAATTCCGTCACACCAACTAGACTTCAAAGATTCAATCACTACTGTGCTTATGAGACAGATTGTTGTCTGCCACAAAGGATTGATTTATCAGGCCTACAAGATGTGATTTTGGGAGAGGGTATAACTCTCCGTAGCAGTCGGACACTAACTGCTAGCAAATCTCTCCCATCATAAGAAAAAAAACTCTATTGCCTCTTTTCCACTGGCGGTTTTCTGATAGGCCTACAGCTCAACACAGAGTGACTCAGACGCCACTTTTTGCTTTTCAAATAGGCATGACACAGCTCAATTATAAAGCAAAATTTGGCAGCCGAGACGCGCTGTGTCAAGCTGTGGGTCTACCAGAAAACCAGCAGTGGAAAAGAGTCATAACATAGTCATCCCAAATCCTAGGCACACTGAGTGGCCTATTAGCAGTGGTTCCCAACTAGTGTTGCTTTTGGCAGCACATTTTATTTTTAGTCTTAGTTAGTCATGTTTTGACAGTGTTTTTTGTTGGGTTGTTTTAGTCTAGTCAAGTCACAAGACTTTTAGTCTTTAGCTAGTCTTGTCTTTGAGAGCTTTGTTGTTACTTGTTTTAGTCTAGTCAAGTCACAAGGCCTTTTAGTCTTAACATTTTAGTCGGCTAGTAAGACTAAAATGTTCCTCTGACTACAATGGCTAGACTAAAATGTCACATACTTTTCCTCACAATGAATGTTACATAGCCTGCTTTTTGTCATACATTTATGATGATGAAAACTGACTACAGTTGCAGTCTAGTTTTTGTTAAGTAATGATTATCTTGCAGATGCACCAATGAACACATTTGACATTGATGATTTTTTTCCTTTTTCTATTTAATGACAGCTTTTTTGCCACTTAAACAGTACAACAGCATCATCGTTGGCAGTACCCATAACGAGGATATAACCAAAAATGATTTATTGGATTAACCTAAGAAAATTGTGGAAAATATTTCCACCAGATTAAATCAAGCACATTTAGCATCAAAGAAAAAAATCTCAAACATCCATTCATTTAACTTCACTTTGTTGGGTTGATATTAAAGTTTGTCACACAACACAACAAACGTGTCATAACAAAAGTGATACATTGAAACGTTTTGAGAACTTGTAAAAAAAAATCCGACATCAAGCAGCCTCATCCCAACCAATCTCTCAATCAGTGCCTGGCACCTGATTACTAAGGGCTGGTAGGTCATGAATCAATTACTGCTTGCACCTGCAAATTCCTCATCACTCTGGTCACATGACACACTTTCACCTGTATATAAAGCTGGACAGCCACAGTGCCTGAGTTGCTTACCTGACTGCCTACTGGCATGGCTCAGCAAAGTGCTTGCTTGACAGCTTTGTGGGTATTCCATGCGAGCCAGCCTGTGGCAATTTTAGCTCATGGCTTTTGTTAAGTTGCTAGGCACATCATGCATTGCTTTGTGAGCTAGCTTGTAACATGACTTGATAACTAGCTTGCTGCATTGCACATGTCATGCAGGTGAGAGGTTCTAAGGGAAGAACCATCCGCCTGGCAGACAATTGGTTATACATCCTCTCGATAAAGTTTATGATGACAAAGTGAGATCAAGTCCAACCAATACTCATTATGATTGTGGCACAAGCCTCCGATAAAATTCTCAAGATCTCATGGTTGTGAGAGACAGCTCTGAAAAGTAGTTAAAGAGAACAGTGGCAGAGTGGTTCCATGCTAAGAGTGCTTCAGTCACGGTGAAGGATGGGAGGTGGGACAGAACCATGATCATGGTAGGCTACCTCAGTTATGGAGGGGAGGAGGAGGGAGAGAGGGGAGGAGGAGGGAGGGAGGGGAGGAGAGGGGGGGGGGGTGGCAGGTTTCCTTACACCAATTGCAGGTCAGGAATCAAACTAATTTGAATGTTGTGTGTACAGACAAAGCTTATATCAACACAACTAACAGAATTAAATGAACTTTGTTCAAGTAGGCCTATGTATGAATTATTAATAATGAGAAGGAGGAGTAAGAGTAGAGGAGAAGTGTTATGAAATTCGTCAGCAGGTGCATTGCGTCAACAATGTAGGCTAGTGTATTCTGCTGAATATGGACACCTTCCTACACAGTTATGCACCATTCGAATTGGCATCATTATTATTAGCCTAATCATCATCATCATCATCATCATCATAATAATAATAATAAAACTGATAGTAGGCTATGCGTAATAGTAGGCCTAATTTTAATTCGTCAATAGGCCCTACATCGCGGCAACAATGCCGCAAGGCGTTGGACTTTTTTTTTATAGCCCTGGGATTTTGTTTTTGACCATGAAATGTCTTAATAAAAAAAAAGTCTGGCCTTAGCCTATACATCAACTTGAATCCAGCATATTGTGGCGAAGGAGAATGTAGGCAGGCAATCTTGTTCTTTATCAAAATGATATTGATGGACATATTTTATGTTTGTTCAATAAAATGGTTAGTTCACTTTGAGTTTGAAAGACGTGTCCCTTCCAATGTATTAACAATAAGCGCAGAGCTGCCGGTGGCTGTGACATGCCCATAACTGCAATAATTAACATAAATATTAACCTTTGTTTAAATGCGCTTAAACTGAAATTCGACAGAATGACGGACCAGTTTCATGTTAACGTGGACTTGTTGCTGTCTCGGGATACAAAGAGAGAGAGGGGGGGGGGGGGGGGGGGGGGAGGGGGGGGGGGGGGGGGGGGGGGGGGGGGGAG
Organism: Engraulis encrasicolus; assembly: GCF_034702125.1. Classification (NCBI taxonomy): domain Eukaryota; kingdom Metazoa; phylum Chordata; class Actinopteri; order Clupeiformes; family Engraulidae; genus Engraulis; species Engraulis encrasicolus. Next base: position 46,230,279 of record NC_085868.1, read on the forward strand.
AGGGAGAGGAAGAGAGACGCGCACGTCTTAGAAGCTCCTGTCTTCCAAACGTTCAATAATCCGACGATATACTTCTTTGGAGGTTAATCCAGATTCAAATTATTATTGCCCCGTGTCCCATGGGACAGCCGCATAACGCACAACACATTACGGGAAAAGGGTTCATGTTTCACTATCGGCTACGTTTTCAAAGATAAGTTGATTGTGCCACTTCGCGCCATCTGCATGGGAATGTTGTCAATTAGCTATTTCATTATTCTTATAGCCCAGAAGTCGCTCTTTCTCTGGGGTTCGGCTTCCAATGTTGCTGCATCAACGTCAAATAATTCATTGGCGATGGAAGATTGACGGATGGGACTGATTGACAGGTCAGATGGAGCATCGGGAAAAAAATCTTGCTTGCGTTCACTGCGTGGGTAATGCATTATTTTCTGCTGTTCAACAAAATCTGACTTCTCACACAAACAAGACTTTCGTATCATTAATGAGCATTTAACATAATGGCATGTCAACGTGTCTGGGCTCCGTTGTATTTGTGCACAGATTACTTAGCCTTGTCGGGAAGAAAACGTCTATCCAAGCAGCGGTAGTCTCAGAAGTGGGGCGCGCAATGGTGCATGCAAATGTTTCGTTTCTCTTTTTGTTTTGTTTTGGATCACGTCATGGTTTTTATTTCCACAATAATGTTTAGTCATAGTCATCGTCATGCAGCAAGTATTTGCGTTGCGTTTCCTTTAAGATTTCCTCATGTGGCCATGCATTTAAGTCACCTATAGTTTAAAAAACGTCAAGCAGTTAACGTTTTCGTCATGACAATTGGCTTGCAAAATGTTCGTTGACTGAGATATGTCGTCCTCGTTGTCGTTGACGACAGCAACACTATTCCCAACTTCCTTCTTTAAGGAACCATATTTTAGCCTGTAGGATTATGAAGTATCTGATGGTGAGTAGGTGGTGGTATGGGGTCCCCAGATGAAATTTTATTTAGGGTCCCAAAAAGGCTTGGCCAGGCCCTGGGTTTCATAAACCATTTCAATGTCAGTGTCGTTTTCAGCAAACATTGGTTTAATAAACCTAATTAAAACCTCACTCCCTCCATTAACTTTCTAAATATAATTAATCAGTGATTGACAAGTGTGTGTGTGTGTGTGTGTGTGTGTGTGTGTGTGTGTGTGTGTGTGTGTGTGTGTGTGTGCGTGTGTGTGTGTGTGCAGGCGTGCGTGTGCGTGCGTGTGTGGTGTGTGTGTGTGCATGTAGCAGCACGCATTTGACAAATTTATAAGACAAATAAATACCTACAGTACATGAGTGTACAGTTGCAGTGCAGCAGGCAAGCTCCAACCCCACTGCCCATTACTGAGTCATTCCAAGTGCTCATCTTGCAAAATATATCCATACCTACCTACAGGCCCGCCGACAGGGGGGACAAAGAGGTGACTTGTCCCGGGTCCAAAGCATGGAGAGGCCCACCCCATTACATTGTAGGTATTGAGGTGGGGGCCTTTTCAGATGGGTTTGCCCCAGGCCCAGCAAAAGCTGTCAACGGCCCTGCCTACCTACCTCCCACCTCTACACATTCACATTCTGGTAATGGACTCATGTGTAGAGAAATGCACATCTAGTCAAGGCCCTAGAGCAAAAAGGAATGGGAGAGAGAGAGAGAGAGAGAGAGAGAGAGAGAGAGAGAGAGAGAGAGAGAGAGAGAGAGAGAGAGAGAGTATTCCATTAATTCACGTCTACCGTCCTCCTGGAAAGCAGCTGTGCGTGTAAGTAATTAATTTCTCAAGGTCAATTATTTTTAAGTGATTTATGGAGTGAAACGATGTTGCAAAAAAAAGAGAGTTTTTAAGTAAGAATGTGGTAGCCTGAAGGCTTGTACACGTGAGAGGGAAGACTTGAGTTTGCACAGCCCTGTCAGGTCCTTATGTCTGAGGAATAACATTGGAACATCAGTCTGGATGCCTCACCTTACTGGATCTATGCATGGCTCTCACTTCAATCTTCACTTTAGCCCACATAATGTGGACATACCTGTGCATACACACTCATGCTCTCTCACAAATACACACATGTATGCACACACACAAGCATGCTCACACGCACACACATACTATTTTTGCTTCAATCTGACAGTCACGTCTCATCTCCACAGTCTCAGTCTCTCAATTCCCCGCAGAAGCGATTCTGTTCAGCTGGGGCCCCAAGCGAAATGTCAAAGGAGTGAACATTTGAAAGAAATGTACCACTACGTTAGCAAAGTGTGAGCTGTTTTTCACCATCCAGGGGCTTGGGGGCCCCAAGTTGCTGTCTTCCTAACCTGGTGCCAAGATGCGCCTCTGCTTCCTCGTCTCTGTCTTTCTGTCTGTCTGACTCTTTCTGTCTGTCTGTCTGTCTTTCTGTCTGTCTGTCTGTCTGTCTGTCCATGTTTTTATTCAACTTCTTCCAGCAAGATCCCTTTCAGCAAGCTATCTCGTCCCTTTTTTTGAGAATGTCACTGAAGAATTGTGAAAACAATCCCCACAAACCAAGAGGAAAAGTCATGGAAGCGAAATAGAATGCCAAGAGGTGTGTCTGAAGCATATGCTAACAGAATAGTATTTCACATCAAGAAAGAGCCAAATTGAGATGTCAAACTCCAATTAGGTTCATACTTCTCTGTCATGCTACCACAAGTGCTGAGAAAGCCTCAGTCATCCCCCATTACTGCATTGTGAATCAGCTGCTCCTCAAGGTCTCTCTGGAGATATCCCCTCATCAATTAGCCGGGTGCAAGCCTACACTGTAAAAGATTTCAAGCTGAAATTTACAGCTAATTGATGGGGAATAATTGCCAGCAAATTGTTTTAAATTTACAACAAATTGCAGAAAAAAAAACAGTTGCCAGCAAGTCGTTTAAAATTACAACACTGTTCCGTTTTCAAAACTACTCTGACCATGGCACATGTCCTGCCCCCTCATCCGCCCGCCTCCTCCCGCCTCCACCCCCGCTGTCCGCCTCCACCCCCGCTGTCCGCCTCCATGTTTGAGATGCGTTCAACATGGTATCGTCCCACCTCCCCATCCTCCACCATGACTGACATAGCATGGTACCATAATGCCACTCTGCTCTAAGCGTACTCTTCTACAAATTAAGCCTTGTATGGGTGAGGCACAAATAATAAATCACTCAGCATAGTGTTGTCACAGTGACAGTGACAGCTCCTCAAGTGGACTTTCATTTATCAAGTCATCTCAAAGGGGAATTAAAAAAACAGTCACAATAATGAGTGTATGTAAATGCATTTGTCACACCAATCAAGTGGTCTAAATTTAATATCATGCAAAAACACCATAAAACATGCTATGCTACAAGATGGCTCTCAAAAGATGAAACAACCCAACCAGTTAACCTGTCAGGCAGCCAACCGGCCAGGTAACCAACTGGCCTTGACAGCCTGGCTGGTTGACTGGCCAGCTCCCTGTCCGATTCACTGGCTGGTTGACTGGCTAAACCAGCCAGGCAGCCAGTCAACCGGACAGGCAGCCGGCCAGTCAACCAGCCAGTCAACTGACCAGGCGGACAGGCTGTCAGTCAACCTGCCAGGCAGCTAGCTGGTCAACTGGCACTATGTTGTCAGCCACCTTGTCAACAAACCAACCACTCATCTAGTCGGCTAATCAATTGATTGCCAGTACCAGTGAGCGCCAGTGAGTCAGGCGCTATGCTGTGCCATTCAGACAAGCAACCAAAGCAGTGTGACAGTCCAGGTTTATATAGTGGGGAAAGTGAACCATGTGACCAGAGTAATCAGGCATTGGGCAGGTGCTGGCAATCATTGAATCACGGCATGAAAGTGATTTGTAATAAAGTGAGGCAAGGCACTAATTGACAGATTGGTTAGGTATAGAGTGTGACAACAGAGTAACAAGAGAGATCTGTATCAAAAAGCTAACAAGTTCCTAGAATGTTCCAATCATTGATGCTCCTGCTCTAGAACTACAGTTCAAAAACAGACTGGGCTCCTTCTAAGATAGTGTTTAAAAAAGTATAAGGATATTCTTAAATGGATTGGTTTTGGCCCTTGTTTAATGCGCATATCAAAACTTCAGTTCCAAAAAGTTTTCATTCTGATCCATGTTTATAAGTAAACATTCCATATATATGTGGAATTGTCTACACAGTGGTTGGACAAAATAACTGAAACACCTGTCCTTTTAATGTGTGGGAAGTTTCATGGCTCAAGTGGGCCAGCCTGTTGGCCAATCTTCATTAATTGCACATTGCACCAGTAAGGTGAAGTTGACTTGAATTGCTGGTGAAAAGTTACCAGCTAACTGTTGTAAAATTACAACAAATTTGCTGGCAAAAAAGTTGCCAGCTCATTGTTGTGAAATTAAAGCAAATTGCTGGTGAAAAGTTGCCAGCTAATTGAAGTAAAATTAAAGCAAATTGCTGGCAATAAAAAGTTGCCAGCTAATTGTTGTAAAATTACAACAAATTTGCTGGCAAAAAAGTTGCCAGCTCATTGTTGTGAAATTAAAGCAAATTGCTGGTGAAAAGTTGCCAGCTACTTGAAGTAAAATTAAAGCAAATTGCTGGCAATAAAAAGTTGCCAGCTAATTGTTGTAAAATTACAACAAATTGCTAGCAAAAAGTTGCCAGCTAATTGTTGCGTTCTTCCAACGCAAACACCGTTAACTTCACAACATACAGCCTTTGAAAATAATGGTCCTGGGCATCTGCTTCCATTCCTTCTCATGGGATTTTGAGATATATTCTGTTGCCGAAGCCATCAAAAAGCCAAATTGAACCACAGGGGGGCTGCCACACCTGAGCATCGTTTATGCTCTATGACCTGCCCATTGTCTGTATAAATGGACAAACCATCATTGGCCTCTCCCATGCCCTTTTAGCAGAGAGAAGCCCGTTTTGAATGGCACTGAGCTGAAATTAGTGCACCTGGACGTCATTTACAATCAGCTGGCTCATGACCAAAGAAGGTAGATTGGATAAGCAGTATCACTCAATGGAAAATGCATTGGCCACAACGTAGTAGTTGGGGGCAGTCGTGGCTCAGTGGTTAGAGCACTGGGTTGGCAACCCAAGGGTTCCCGGTTCAATGCCCGACCGGACCGCAGCTGAAGTGCCCTTGAGCAAGGCACCTAAGGCTCCCCGGGCGCCACTCAGCAGGCAGCCCTACGGACTAGTGTGTGTAATTCAATGTGATTCGCTAGCCCAAATGGGATACATGCTCCAATCCAAATTGGCTCCAATTGGCTTCGTAGTATGAGGGTGTTGCTTTAATGCCATAGAACTAATATTTATGCTTAATGACATGGTGCACATGGTCAGTGTGTGCAATGCCATGATGGACAAAATTTGTACTCCACAAATTTGGTCGAAAGAGGATATCCGGTTGTCAGTGCTCAGGTTGTGGCCAAATTAGCTGCAGCTATCGGTCAGCATTAATTGCTGGGGATAATTAAGGACAGGTGAGAAACATTCACTACACTTTACCATGCTTCCAATTTGACCATGGAAGAAGAAAATTGGACTCCCCTTGCTATCATTCCGTACTACGCTCCGATGATGTCTGTAAACCCTCCTATGTCTACCTCCTTGCTCATGACCAGGTGTATGCGATTGAAGAGTTCAAATCAGTTCAAATTCTCTCCACCTCTATCAGGCCTGTATGCATGATTTAAAAGCATCCAATCAGAATGTGACCTGAGCTCCATGATTTCTGCATGTGGCTTTGCATACAGCAGCCCTGACAAAACAGATATTTACAACAGTATGTTGTAAAAAGTACTATGTGCTGCTGTACATTTACAATTGTGAATTGTACTCTATATGATATCCCACAATGCATTGCACATTACAGCAGTGAATAGTAAACTGGTATATACATCTTCTTGATGTAGAATTCTAATGTGAAATCACAACAATCGTTTACAGTGTATTGATTTGGGGAAAGGGGTATGCCACGAACTGATGCCTTTGAAAAAGGAAATTCACTCGTGCATTTACATTCACAAACACACACATGCATGTGCATGCACACACACACACACACACACACACACACACACACACACACACACACACACACACACACACACACACACACACACACACAGAGAGAGAGAGAGACTTGTATTGACAGGAACTGCATCCCTGGAGTGAGTGCTTGAATGCCAAAGCTCATGTCCAGGAGAATATTCATGAGAGCCGAGGGAGCAAAAGGTCAACAAGTCACGTTATCTGTCTGATGCCACACCCAGCATCTCTCCCTCTCTCCCTCTCTCTCTCTCTCTCTCTCTCTCTCTCTCTCTCTCTCTCTCTCTCTCTCAATTCAATTCAATTCAATTCAAAAGTGCTTTATTGGCATGACAAAAGAAACTTTGTATTGCCAAAGCATGGTACATAACATATATAAGACAACAATAATAGGAACAGTAAGACATAATAAAATTATACCATTTGTGTGTTTGTGTGTTCGTTGTGTGTGTGTGTGTGTGTGTGTGTGTGTGTGTGTGTGTGTGTGTGTGTGTGTGTGTGTGTGTGTACGTGTGTGTGTGTGTGTGTGTGTGTGTGTGTGTGTGTGTGTGTGTGCGCATATAGAGTGTGTGTGTGTGTGTGTGTGCACGCGTGTCTCAGTTTGTTTGTGTGTGTTTGTGTGTGTTTCCGTGTGCATGCTTGGGTGCACGCGTATGTCCATCCACAGTCTTTGAGTGTGTTTCAGTGAATATTCGAGCACATAAGCATAAGGTATTTAAAGAATACATATAATATACAGTATATTATAATATAATATACAGTATCACTCATTGTCCCTCTGCTGGTGGCATGTGAAAATGTATTGGGCTGACAAGAAACAACTCAGTTCTTGTTCACCCATGATAAATGGGAGTTTGTTCTGGGTTGGGAGGGAAGTGAAATTTGAGTGTTTCTGCTCAAATTTTTGGAAGAAGATTTCACGGATATTTTTAAATTTGTTGCATTCGGTTAGGAAGTGAAGCTCGGTTTCAACAATATTGTCAGTGCATTGTCTGCAAAAACGTTCTTCTCTGGGAAGCCAGTCTTTTTTATGTCGGCCGGTTTCAATGGCCAGGCGGTGTTCACTGAGTCTGTATTTCGTCAATATTTTTCTCAAGATAGGGTCTTTGATTTGAGTTAGATAGTTTGCAAGTGCATACTCTCTGTTTAGGGACAGATAGCATTGCATCTTGCTTTGTGTTTTGGTTTTCAATTGCCAATATTGATAATAGTTATTTTTCAAGTATAAGAAAATTTGGTTTAGTGGAGTATGTTGTGTAATTTGGACCTGGTCTTGCAGGCCTGTAGAGTGTGGAGGTGTTAGTGGGAAGGGATAGCAGTGGACCTGATTGGTATGTGGGGTGGTGACTTTGCTCAGCTCTTGGTTTTGCAAGGCTTTGTGACATAAAGAGTGTGGGTCACTTAATTTGAGGTGCTTCCAGAATTTAATTGATCTTTTTTGAATGTTGATAATAAGAGGGTATCGGCCTAGTTCTGCCCTGCATGCATTATTTGTTGTGTGTCGGTGGACTTTTAGGATGGTTTTGCAGAATTCCACATGCAGGGTCTCAATTGGATGCTTTTCCCATTTATCAAATTCCTGATTTGTGAGTGGACCCCACACTTCACTGCCATATAAGGCTATTGGTTCTATCACCGATGAGAATATTTTGAGCCAAATTTGGATTGGAATTTCAAAGGGTACTTGTCTTTTTATGGCATATAGAGCCCTGCGTGCCTTGTCTTTCAGTTCATTCACTGCCTTATTGAAACATTGTAATTGATTCTGAGGCCTAAGTAGGTGTAGTCTCTCTCTCTCTCTCTCTCTCTCTCGCTCTCTCTCTCTCTCTCTCTCTCTCTCTCTCTCTCTCTCTCTCTCTCTCCCCCTCTTCATCTGTCTACATTTCCCTTTTTACCTCAAACTCCTCTGGGTGTATCTGTCTATCTACATATTCAGTTTAAAGCATTATTGGCACGGAATGTCACTATGTCTATGAGGTCAGCTGCTGCCTTTGCAATTAAACATCAACATTGTGTGAGTTCTGGGTGTCTGTTTTTCTCTCTCTCTCTCTCTCTCTCTCTCTCTCTCTCTCTCTCTCTGTCACACACACACACACACACACACACACACACACACACACACACACACACACACACACACACACACACACACACACACACACACACACACACACACACACACACACACACCAAAGAGGTAGGGCCTACTTGTTGCTATACCAACTGGACGATACCCACCACCACAGTCCAGTGCCTCTCTCACCAGCTCCAAGTGCGTCCATAATGATAAGCCCTGAGGTCTGGCCGTCAGCCTCTCTTGGCGTGTAGACAGCAGGACTGGGCTCCCCTCCTGCCTGAACCCAGACAGGCCCTGCCCAAATGGAGGGTGATGGGCAACCCAGTCGGCCCTGCCCAAATGGAGGGTGATGGGTGGCCAAATGGAATATTCTGGCTTGCACCTCCTGCCTGACTGACTGAACCCAGAAATGGAGGCCGGTTGTATCCAAACATTTTTTATTTTATTTTTTAATCTCACACATACAAAATATGTTGATTGTTGACACACAGTCACTGACTGAATCAAAAAATGGAAGTCGGTTGTATCCAAACATTATTTATTTTTTATTTTTTTTATCTCACACATACAAAAGATGTTGATTGTTGAAAACAGTCATACAGTTGACATGACTTTTATTCCATCCGTTTCCCTGGATTTCCTACTGTAGGTCTGAACTGTCACTCCATTGAATAATAAATAAACATGATTTTACTGGAGGACTTCTGTTGTGTAAATTCAGCATCCACAGATTAGACAATGTTGTCTTCCTTTGTGTTTTTTTCTGTAATATTTTTCATTGGAAAATTATTAAAAGCACCCTTTTTCCTGGAAAAAAATATTGTTTAAAAATATTGTGATATCAATATTGCTTGAAATAATCATGATATTGTTTTTTCCCATAATCGAGCAGCCCTAACCCAGACAGGCCCTGCCCAGATGGGGAATGAGAGGCCATACAGAAGACACAGACTTGCAGAGTCTCTGATATTCAATAACAGACTGAGCTTGAAAGGTGTAGAAATGAAAGGTTCACTCAAAATAGTCTGGGAAAATGATTCTATGAAATGAAATGGCTATTGTGCTTACGTTTGATGAGGTTTTTCCACGAATACGGAACGTCAAATTTGTGTTCACCTTATAGGGGCCAACTCCCATATCCATGTGCCATCATTAGGGGGTCATTCAGTGGCGTAACAACTCGGTCACGGGCCCCGGTGCGAGTATCCAGCACGGGCCCTCGGAGGTTGTTCAAATTTTAGGATATTTTATCTAGCCTAATACATTACGGGTGAAAGGGTGGGCTATATTCTTTGCAATTGCAATAGCATCGTGAATGCTGCAACGATGTGCACATTTACATCATAGAGTAGGCCTATTTAAGTTATCTGTCCCAAAAAACCCAGGACAAACGCAAAGAAAGGCTTTCGGAATATGTGTCTAGAGACCGGTTGAGACAGGGACAGTGGGCTGGAGACTAGCAGTGTGTGCGTGTGTGCTTGCGAGCGCACGGTGCCTGCCCAGCTGACAGCACAGCAGGCTACACAGACGAGGGAGACAACCCTGCTGATCTTAAGCACCCCAGTTTAAACTTCATAGATAAAAAAATAACACTAAGGACTTAAAAGATAGTTAGCACAATCAACAGGATATGCCTTCATAATGATTTCAATCTTCCACTACCCCACATACACAAGGTGCCACTGCAAAGTTTTGCGTCCTTTGGCATCATCAAATAACGGCACAATATGTAATGCTGGTTATGGAAGACGGTCCCGGCTACCATAAAAAGGTGGAGACGGTGCATTTTGAATGGAAACACAACATCCAAGACAACCATGCCAACACATTGGTGACAGCCCACCAGTAAAACATACACAGATAGAGCTCTACACACGCACACAGAATGGTCCACTTATTTAGATTTCTTTCTCCCCTCCCAGAGCTGACAACTCGAGAGTCCACTTCGTAACATAGCCAAGCTAACAGAAGAACTTAACTTATATTATGCTAACAGGAGAAACGCTAGATGATAAAATCAATATGGAGTGGAAATGCTGTTAGCGAGTCATCACAACTAGTTGTCAATTGGAGAACACAAAACTAAGTTATAACGCTGGGAATAACTACAGCAATACCGCTGTCACAGATTACAAACTAGAATGGACACCGTTAAAAATGTGCCTCATCTCATTCGTTTAACCAGACCCTGCCGAACCCAGACTAAGTCACTGGACTAGAAATGTGACAACAACTGGAAAATACCTGAAGGAGATGAGTGATATGAAATCAATATAATGCCACAGCGGACATTATTATAGGGAAACCTGTCCTTACCTTCTTCGTAGCGTCTTTGAAATCTTCTTAGATAATATCCAAGGAGGTCTAATATCCATAGGATGTTCTTGCTAGCCAGTAGCCATCTCTATTCTTGGCAAATGAAGTGACTAAACTCATTTTATATTCCGCCTTCAAGAAAGCCAACAACGCATACTACTACAATATAGATCAGATGAGAACAAAAGGCCACGTTTTGACTGACCAGCATGCATTTAATTTGAATTGGTAAGGGAATGTGGTAATTCCAAACAGAACGTTACCACTGGCGACTCGCGCTCCCTGTTTACATACAGCCAATGATAGTGTATGAAAATATATATCCCACAATTCCTGGCCGCAATGTAAAAAATAAAATGCACAAATATAGCGTTCATGTATTACCTTTTTTGCAATTTGAAACATTTGTCTGAATAATTTGACTGCCAATGTAATGACCTATAGGAATATAGTAACTAAAAGTGCCAATTTGCAATTGATTTAATGCTCTAAATTCCCACCGTCTTGTGGGAGTCTGCCACGGTCTATAAATAGTGTCTGGACAAATCGTGGAAGCGCATTGGGTGCTTTGCGTATCCGTTCTTCAAATCGCTATCAACGAGTATACTGTGGGGGCCCGCGAACCACTTCGAAGGGCCCGGTCACGGGCCCCTCAGTGGTCGCGGGCCCCGGTGCGACTGCACCTGCTGCACAGCCTATAGTTACGCCAATGGGGTCATTCCACGCCAAATCACAGAATAATCCTGCACGACCCTCTCAGATCTGTCTGGGGGGAAAAATCAAGGCGATTCAACATATAGAGTATTTTGATGTTTAGAGTCTGTGACATTTAATCCAGATGATATATGTTTGTAGTAAAAAGGTTGGGGGTCATGGAAGAGTTCAACTAATGAATCATTTGAATCAATTTGTGTCAAAGAATATTTTAATATTTCCATACCGCATCCCACAAAGATAATGGGGTAAGAAAATTAAAAAAAATTAAAGGTCACATAGTGCTGTGATAATATTTCCATATGCAGGTCATGTTTATTTTAGTTTCACTCTATTGCAAAAAGTATTGCAAACACTTACTAAGATTTTATTGCATGATGAACTTGATTTCCTGGCCGTTGTCGATGCTGTGGACGTCTCGACTGGTTTTGTGATTTGGGATTTTGCCAGTTTGCAGTGCACAGACTTGACCGTTTGCACACACCCACAAGTGACACACAGTTTATTTGATCATTTTCCGGCAGACCGGATGATCCCCTATGAATTCAGAAATTTCCAAATGCATCCTTTTTTACATTTATCAGCATTGTGGATGATTATATTGTGGGTGTGAAAGTCACCTGTAAAAGGTAAAAGCAAAAATGTTTAAAGATGCACTGTGTAGGATAGTGGCCAGAGTAGGTATGCTACTCATTGATATTGTGCTGCCTATTGTCAAATTCAATCTTTTCATGAATATTTACTAAATAATAAACAAATATTTTCTCTTGTGACCAAAATACAGAAAGTTTTGCAACTAAAAATGTCAATTTCTGGAAATGGAAAATGGCAGACTATGGAGAGGATCCCCATGTCTGAACAGTAGAATTTTACCATTCATAATGAATAACCATTTGATGGTGGTGGTAAGTATTCATGAAAAACATAATAATGAACAGCATGAATTCTGAAAAAAAAAACAAAACCTAAAAATCTTACACACTGCACCTTTAAGGGCTAGAATATCAAATACTTATCCGAAGCCACGAGATGGCATTGGATGTATTGTAATGCAGAATGTCTTAACAATACTTTCCTCCTGAATTAATGAATAATACATTATCTGGTCTGAGAGGCTCTTTTTATCTCTTTCAGCTAGCAGCTGCAATCAAAAGCCCTCAGGCATGGGCCAGGGTACGATGAACGCAGGCTCATATCTCAATGTGAAAGGTGATTAAGAGTGTGGTGAAATATTAATCTGTGTTTGTGTGACAGGCAGGCTTCAGCAGCTTGAGTGGTCTGTTTATCATTATTAGCCATGTTGGATCGAGAGAGAGAGAGAGAGAGAGAGAGAGAGAGAGAGAGAGAGAGAGAGAGAGAGAGAGAGATTGAGAGAGAGAGAGGAGAAAAAAACTAAATGAATGAGAAAGGGGGGTTAATGCTAATTAAATTGGAGGAGATGAGAGCAGGTGGTTGTGGCGTCCCCACAGCTGGAATCATACCCTGTCAGTCCCCCCAACCCATTTTCCTGCCCCCAACCAACCTCCTCTCCTCCCCCCAGCCAACCCCCTGTCCTCCACCAACCAACCCCCTCTCCTGCCCCCAACCAACCCCATCTCTTGCCCCCCTGCAGCCTACCCCAACTCTACATAACATCCCACCCCAACCCTTCCCTTGCTCCCCAGCTCTACTCATAACATCCCACCCCACCCCCTCTCCTGCCCCCAACCAACCCCTTCTCCTGAACCAAACATAGAGCATCCCACCCCAACCCTCCCCATCCAGCTCCTCTTCACATAACATCCCACGCCAACCCTTCCCCTGCTCCCCACCCCAACCTCCAAGCAGAGGACCCAGAGGACGACAACAATGACAAACACCTTTTTCCCCCAACAACACACTTGGCTTGGCAAGGCAAACACATGGCAGCAGCATCACATGGGATTCCAGCCAAGGTGAACGAGGTGACATCTAAAATAGCTGCCAAATAGCATTGTTTACTCCAGGGCCCAATGCCCCAAAGTCTATGGGAAAGGGTAAGTGTTTGTGTAATTGTTTGTATCTGTGTTCTCCCAGGAAGTTATTAACAAAAGATGAATCATTGAAGGGAAATGTGTCTTTCTTTTAAATTGTCCATGAATTACTGATGAAATGTCTCAGTTAGTGATGAAATTTGACGTCAAAGTGCCATTCTTGTGCCTCCACATGCACGCTCCTCTGCTCCATAAACCTTATCTAAAGTTTAATTATTTCAAATTGCTGTATACTAGCATATTACACACTGTAAACCCAGACATCAAATGTACTTACCAAGACTAATTAAAATGCACTAAAAAATAGAAGTTTGATGGCATTTCTGAAGAATACTGAGTATTGACAACTTATTTGAGGAAATAGTTGTTCAGATAAATATGTTTTAGTTGAATGGATTAAATTCATAAGTTTTGGTTATGACCCCGCCTCTTTTTCTTCAGGCTGCACCAACTGGCCTCTACCCAGATGTGGGCAGTTGAATGTGTTCCTGCAGTGTGTTTCATGTTAACAGATCGTTTCAAATTTCAACTGACAATATGGCCACGCTGCAGCATCCAATTTTAAATCAGAATATTGCCACCTAGTAAAATTAGGCTATCTTGTGAAGTGCCATTGCACAATTGAAAGTCAAATGCTGCATGACATAATTGACATTGCCTACCATCAACCAGGAACAATGGTAGTGCCCAATCAACCTGTCAATTAGTACCTGCCCTCACTTGAGTACATAGGACTGTTACAAGTTCATTGAATTACTACCTGCAGCTGCCACATGCCTGATTACTCTGGTCACATGGTTAACTTTCACCTCTATAAAAACTCAGACTGTCACAATGCTTGAGTTGGGAGGAAACATTCCCTCCGGTTGTCAGTCGGAGGACGCGGCGCGAAAGTTCGAAAAATTGTTTGTTGAATGGAGATGGAGGGCACCGAGAAAGTGCCACCGGACCGGGTGGAATTAAGCCTGGACGGTGGCGGAGTGGGGTGTGATACTGGACGGCAGGATTTAGGGATGACAGGTGATTATGACTTAGATAACGGAGAAATGAGTTCAGTAAGTGAGGACAGTCAGAACGGCTTCGAACTGGCAATGTCTAGAAGAAGGAAGCGTAAGGAGAGAGCTTCACCAGATGAGCCCCTAAGCCCAAGACGACGACAGGTGAGAGATAATGTAGGCCTAGTTAAGGTTGTCATGAAGTTTCAAAGGCCCGGGTTACTAAACCCATTGAAAGTGAGTGTAGCAATTCACAAATTAGTCGGGGACGTCCTTGACGTAAAACCATTAAGGGATGGCAGTTTATTGATTGTGTGCCGCGACAGAGACCAGCGAATGGGACTGATACAATGCAAAAACCTCCTTGGAATCAATGTTAAAGTTCTGGATTGGGTGGAAAGAGGGAAAGTGTTGTCTGTGATAACAGGTGTGCCGACCGATCTGTCGGACGATGACATTAAGAAGAACGTAAAGGGGCTCAGGGTATCCCAAGTTAAGCGTTTGCCTGTTGTCAGGGAGGGAAAGAAGATACCCAGTTTGTCTGTTTTGCTGACCTTAGATGAACCTAAGCAGCCAGAAAGGATCATGATCGGTTACGTTAGTTACACGGCCAGGCCGTACATCCCGCCGCCTACTAGGTGTTACAAATGCCAAAGATATGGCCACATTGCTTCTGTGTGTAAGGGCAAGATCAGATGTGCGAAATGTGGGGGGGAGCACGAATATGGTCAGTGTGGGGAGGGTACCAAAATTAAATGCTGTAACTGCGGAGGAGAGCATAGTGCTGCATACAAGGGGTGCGAGATGCATAAGCAGGCCGTTCAGGTGCAAAATGTGAAAGTTAAAGAGAACGTGACATATGCTGAGGCCATTAAACGAGTAAATAACGTGAATAAAGTGAGAAATGTAAATGTTGGTGTGGCTGCCGCTGTCCCTGGTTTGTCCACTCGGGTTCCATCGACGCAGAAGTGTTGTAAAATTACTGATGATACCCTCCTAGTGGATAAAAAGAATTTCATCGCCTTCATTGCTGAGGTCGTTAATCGCGCAGCAAGAATTGAAAGTAGAACTGACAAAATCAAGATGATCAAAAGGGCGGCTGAAAAGCACTTAGAAATTAATGACTTAACCGTGCTCGCCATTCATAACATGCTCGCAGAGCCTATTGACTCTGACGCGGTGCTGACACCCAAATCGACTTGATGGATATGTCAATTGTTCAGTGGAATGCCAGGAGCTTATTAGCTAATGGACAAGAGTTTAAACACTTTATTGAGGAACAGGTTACAAAACCTACAGTCATTTGTATACAAGAGACGTGGCTAAAACCTTCCTTAGATTTTGCATTGTATGGGTATGTCATGGTGAGGAGGGATAGGGATGCAACAGGTGGGGGTGTTGCTACATGCATACAGCAAGGACTTAATTATAGAGTTGTGGAGACCATGCTGGATGTGGAGGCTGTCTTAGTTGAGGTGTGGATGAACAATACTAAGGTGAGGATTGTTAACTTTTATAACCCCTGCTTGGCTATAGTGAGGGAGGTGTTGGAGGAATTGTGTGGGGCGGGTCGTGGGGCCTTGATTTGTTGCGGAGACTTTAATGCGCACAACACTCTGTGGGGGGGCGCTAGGACTGATGACAATGGGAATGTGGTTGAGGACTTTTTGGATGATTTTGGATTGGTCTGTCTGAACGATGGTGGCAATACAAGGTTTGATGTGGCTCATGGGACAGAGTCTGCAATAGACCTCACTATAGTCTCCAATCAGTTAGCTGGTGTGTGCACATGGAAGGTGCTTGACTGTGCTCTTGGTAGTGACCATTATGTAATTATGACTACTCTTAGGAATCAAAACGTTTGCTTGGAGGAAAACTGGTTCCCAAGATGGAAACTTAGACAGGCGAATTGGGGCCTTTATAGTGCTACTGCAAGTGCTAAGCTTCTGCGGCTTCCACCAGTACTCACTGATAATGTTAATGAGCTGAACACTACTGTTACGGATATCTTGTGCAGCTCTGCAGAAGAGGTGATTGGGAAATCCTCAGGTAGACGGGTAAGGAAAATGGTTCCCTGGTGGTCTGACGACTGTAAAGAGGCTGTGAGGTCTAGGAACAAAGCGTTTAAGGTTTTGAAAAGTAGCCATACGTTCAATAACATGATGGAGTATAAAAGGGCTCAGTCTAAAGTTAAGAGGATTGTCAGAGACACTAAAAGGGCCTACTGGAGAACGTTCTGCGATAAGATAGGGGCGGACATAAAGGTAAGCGAGGTGTGGGGTATGGTTAGGAAGATGGGAGGCGTTAGGAGGGATTTCTCATTACCTGTACTTGTGGATGCTGGTGAAGAGGCGGTGAGTAACTTGGAAAAAGCAGAGTTGTTAGCAAAATCGTTTGTCAATATCCATAGCTCTTGTAACCTATCTGTGGAGGACCGTTCATGGAGGAGTAAGGTCGTAAATGACAATAGGGAGATTTTGGAGAGGACGATGATTGGTGATGGTGCGCTGGATAGGGAGTTCACTTTGGGGGAGTTTTTGAGAGCTTTGGTTGGAGTTAAAAACTCGTCGCCGGGGAAAGACAATGTGTGTTACAGGATGGTTTCTGAATTGGATGATATGGCCAAATGCGTTGTCTTGAAATTGTACAATAAGATATGGGAGACAGGGAAACTGCCTGCTAGTTGGAAGCATTCTGTGGTAATTCCCATTGGTAAGCCGGGCAAGGACAGGAAGAATGTTAAAAGCTACAGGCCGATAGCCCTTACATCCAATCTTTGTAAGCTCATGGAAAAAATGGTAACAAAAAGACTGGTATATGAACTTGAGAATAGAGGCCTGGTCTCTCCCCACCAGAGTGGATTCCGTGGAGGGCGCACTACTATGGACCCGGTTATTTGTTTGGAAAATGAAGTGCGGAAGGCGCAAGTCAATAAGGAGTCAGTTGTGGCTACGTTTTTTGATGTTGAAAAAGCATATGATATGCTATGGAAGGGGGGTCTCTTGCTGAAACTGTACAAGTTGGGTATTGGTGGTAGGATGTATAATTGGATCAGGGATTTTTTAAGAGATAGGACCATTGAAGTGAGAGTAGGGTCGAGTCTGTCGAGGACATATCCCATTGACAATGGAACTCCGCAGGGGAGTGTGTGCAGTCCGGTGCTGTTTAATGTTATGATAAATGATATCTTTAATGGTATCACGGATGTCACAATCAATAGAGCTCTATATGCAGATGATGGGGCATTGTGGGTGAGAGGCCGCAATGTTGACCATGTAACGAGAAAGATGCAGTCAGCTGTCAATGTGGTGGAGAAGTGGGCTGGGGAGTGGGGTTTTCGATTGTCTGTGGAGAAAACGCAAGTGATTTGTTTTTCCAGGAGGAGAGCTAATCCCACTGTAGACCTTCGTCTGTATGGCAAGGGCCTTGCGCAAATGCAGGTTGTCAGGTATCTGGGAGTTTGGTTTGATGTTAGGCTGACGTTCAAGGACCATATCCAGAGAGTTACTGAGAAGTGCAAAAAGGCTATAAATGTTCTCAAGTGTGTGGCGGGGTTTGACTGGGGCGCGTCAGGGTCTGCATTAAAAAGGATGTATATTGCCTTAGTTAGGTCTGTTTTGGATTATGGCTGTATTGCATTCATGGCAGCTTCTAAGACTCTACTTGGTGGACTTGATAGACTTCAGACTAAAGGATTGAGGATTTGCAGTGGGGCGTTTCGGACATCCTCTATCCCAGCAATACACATTGAGACAGGAGAAATGCCGTTGTGGTTTCGACGTCTTAAGTTGAGTATGGCGTATTGGGCTACTCTACGTGGGCATGGAGTCTCACACCCTACGAAACAGGTCCTTACAGACTGCTGGGAACGTGGCAAAACTCATCTTGACTGTTTTGGTTGGAAGGGTAATACTTGGGCAAATGAACTGGGGATTGGCACCGTCTCTTGTTGTGACACTGTTCCTATCAGCAGAACACCTCCATGGTTGTTTGAGAGGCCTTCAATTGTACTCGAAGCGAGAAACATAGTGAACAAGAAGGGGATATATAGGGATGTTGACCATTATTTGGAACAAAGATTCTTTAATCACACACTGGTGTATACTGATGCGTCTGGGGATCTTGGTGGCAGAATAGGGGCAGCTGTTTATGTACCCAACCTTGGCGTTTCTATACAAAAACGTTGCAGTGATCATTTGTCCATTTTTGCTGCTGAACTGTCTGCTATCATGCTTGCACTCCAATGGGTCGAAGAGGTTAAACCTCCTCTCCCTGTTATCTGTACTGACTCAATGTCTTCTCTATTGTCCATCCAGAGTGGCGTCTCCTCCAGTCGCCAGGATTTAATATTTGAGGTTAGCCAATTGTTGTTTAATCTAACACGTCAGGGAATAGATGTCCAATTGGTATGGGTCCCAGCACACACAGGAGTGAGTGGTAACGAGGCGGTGGATGAACTAGCAAAGGAGGCCACAACTTTTGAAGAAATACAGCTAGGTGTCCCCCTCAGCAGATCTGAGCTAAAGACCATTGTTAAAGACGGTGTTAATAAGCTCTGGCAAACCGAATGGGATAAGGAGGAGAGGGGTCGACATTTGTACAGAATACATAAGAAAGTATCTTTTCAAAAGGCGGGGTATACTTGCAGACAAACAGAAGTGTGGTTCACAAGAATGAGGATAGGCCACACAGGGCTTAACAACAGTCTATTTGTCATCAATAAGCATCCTACTGGTCTGTGTGAGCACTGCGGGTTGAAAGAGGATGTAGAACATGTTTTATTACACTGCATACATTACACTACACAAAGACAACACCTGCAAAAAGCGGTCGAAACATCTAAACTGACTTTGACGTTATCATCCTTGCTGGGTGAACCCAGGTCGCGTCACATCACTGACGCAGTTATAGCGTTCCTCAGAGACACTAAATTGGCTGGGCGCATTTAGGAATTTTTATTTATTTTTTTTTTATTTTTTTATTTTTATTTTTTTTTTATTTGATTTCTTTGTTTCTTTATTGCCAATCAGTTGCCCACGTTCATGTGTAATTTCTTTGGTTTATCAACTGGATAGGTATTCTCTTTTCCTTTTTGTTTTTGTTTTCTCTTTCTTTACGCTCAATAGTGTTAGATAGGCTGTAACTTAGAACTAAGTCCAAGTGATCACACCCCACTCCAGTAGATGGCGGCAATGCACTGCGTTTGTCAGCCGCCATAAAACCCGACCGAAGAAGAAGAAGATGCTTGAGTTGCTTGCCTAAATGACTGGTTCGCTGGCTCTCTGTCCGGCTTGTTGGTTAGTGAGCTAACTGACCGACCAACTGACTGTTTGTTGGCCAGCTGGTTGGCTGGCTAACTGACTCTTGGTTGACTGTATGGCTGGTTTGTTAGCTGGCTAGCCATACAACTGACTTGTTTGTTGGTTAGTTGGCTGACTAACTGAGTGTTAGTTGGTTAGCCGGCTCTTTGGCTGGCTAGCTGACAACTGACTCTTTTGGTTGGCTGGTGGACTGGTTTGTTGGCTGGCTAGGTATTTAGTTGGTAGTGAGTATTGTGGTAGCAGGTATCCTTTTTGGCGTGTTGCTTACTTGACATTTCAGGATTGTCTAATTATGCTCAACTAGAGTATTCTATGCACACTGGTTAATGGACTATCATCCAGGAGATTACAAGAATTAAATGGTAATAATATTGCTCATACTGCAGAAACTTGAATTTCTCAGTGGTTATGGATAGTTTGGTCTATTAATACAAGAGAGCAGTGTGATGGACTGGTTCCATGCCACAGTTGTCTCAGTCATGGTGAGGAATGGGAGGTGCCACAATAACATGGTAGCTACCTCTTTTGTGGTGATGAATGGAGGGGCGGGATCATGGTAGTATATTTCAGAAGACTTTCAGTTTGATCAACTTAAAATTTAATACATTTAACTGCAAATTTTAAATAAAATAATTCATTACAGTTAATCTTACGAATGATGGTAAGTTTAATCGACTGGGAATTTAGTACATTAAACTGGGAATTTTGCATACAATAACTATAGATAACAGTTACTACTGTGGAAGATGGTATGTTTAATCAATTTGGACTTAAGTACATTTAACTTAAACTTTTACATATAATGAGTATATACAACAGTTGAGGTCACAAAAGATTGTAAGTTTAATCACTCATAATTACTTAGTTTTTCTAGGGCAACCACTTTTCTGGGTTTTTGTAAGTAAACTCAACTTATAAGGTTTTACAGTGCACAACCATAAAATGACCATACAGTCATCTTGTTGGCCAAAACATTTGTATCATTTCATCTGCCTATTATAACTGCTTATCTGCCATCTTGGAAGTGTTGGCCAAAACATTTGTATCATTTCATCTGCCTATTATAACTGCCTACCTGCCTATTATATAATTCCTATGGGCTAGAAGACAAAGCAAATGCCCATGGGTGGCACCCAGGAGGGGGCTGTACCATCGCAAAACCTTCTCGAAAATTGCATAGGCCTACCGGCACTATTAGCATGTTATTGACAGGCTATTACCACACCATTGCAGTAACATCATGGTGGTGGTGTTATAAGCATGTTATAAGCAATAGACAATGATCTTGGGAGGTCCAGAGAAGCTGCTATTAAAGACAGCTTCTCGTTCATGTAAAATGTACCAACAATTTATATTACTACTAATAAATGACTAATCAATACCAATGAATGACTCTCAGCATATGGAAGTATCAATGCGGGAATATCACTTCACAGGGTACATGGTGGTCTTTATCATTTACACAGGGGTGGGGGAACATTTTCATTCGAAGGGCCACTTCAAATTCAAAAGAAAAAGGCGTAAAACTCCTCAGAGGGCCGTATTAGGAACACAAACCAGGATTTACCCCTGCACTTTAGGCCAATCTTGAAGGCAGCCACCTTTAAAAACAGACCGCATCGGATAAAACGGCCTCAGGGGCCACAAACAGCCCTCGAGACATCGGTTCCCCACCTCTGATTTACAGTAAGACACCACAAGGCTACATCTAGAAAATCCTGCAAAAAGACATATTGATTACCTGTCCCGCTTTACAGATGAGAGTACAAAGGGGCATGACATAACCCTTTACTGTTTCAGTCCTGCAAAAGGTAGGGAAACACACATTAGACATTATTATTGTGTAATTGACAATCCAATAGAATAACCAGGCATGATAATTGTTGGACTAATTTATTGATAACTTTCTTTTATTGACCAATGCTAGTTTAGACGTCCCGCTCATCGCTTTCAATGTCTTATGAAATGACGTCTTGTCTGACCTACTGTAATGATAGAAAGGTCAGGCTATGGTTCTGGTAATGGGCTCCTTCTACAGGGAATAGACAGCACTTCTCATCGCTCACACAGCTCTTCCCATTCTGTAGTGTTTACCCTGAGGTATGTGTAAGCTTGACTCTCTGGCCAAGCCCCTGTCTCTCCGTTTGCACTTCATATGGTAACAAAGTGCCAAACACGCAGCAATATGTTGCTTCCATGACATTTGTATCCATGTACACTTTCCCTGGACGGCTTTCTATGTTGCTTCCATATTAACATTGGAGCGAAATTCGTGAATCATTAACAGAAACTGTTGTGGGTCCTCTTTGCTTATTCAACGACCGAGACAGCTGAGTATCATTTTAAATGTGGACTTCTACTGCAATATTTATTTGGATAATTCATGAATTATTCGTTTTTATTTTATTATTGATGACAGCAGCAGGATGGTTTCTCTCTCTTTTTAAAAAGGTGAAAGTCTGTCACAGAAAAACAAGTCACCCTTGAAGCAGTTAATACGTAATGCCATTTTGTGATTTGTCCCCCACCGTGTTGACATGTTTTCCTGTTTTGATGTTGAGAAACAAATGTGATTTGAAATGGTGTGTGTTGGGAAAAATACTAAATACTTTTAAAAACAGTGAAGGGAGAGACCAAGGGGAGAGACTAAGCAATGACTCTTACACCATTATACTTTATTACATTGGATAACACTTAACTTGACGACTGTGTCATAAGCATGACATTACAGTGTCATAATAGTGTCATGGCACAGCTATGCATGTGTCATAAACACAAGGTTGTCTTTGCCATAACAGAATGTCACTTAAGGCCAACAACAGTCATAAAATGTTTAAGATATGAATATAATATTTTATCTATGACTGTGATCATGACACTATTGTGACACTGTAATGACATGTTTATGACACCGGTGTCAAGTAAAGCATAATTACTCACGCCCAGTGATTGGATACTTTTTGGTGAACTCTACAGAATATCCAATCACTGAGTGTGACTAATAAAGGGTATCCAATCACTGGGCGTGACTAATTAGGCTGATACACTTGGAAGGACACTGGCCTAGGCTTTGAGAAAGACCCATTGTTATACTATCTTGTTCCAGGGTGAATTAGCAAATGTGAGTCCTGGGTCAACACAGTAAAGTTTGTCCAGGGTCACGGAAACTACCGCTTGCCTCAATGAGGGTGAAGTTCAATATGATGACATTTGCCGATGAACCACTACCAATGAAGAAAAATTATGAAAACCAAATCAATCAAACAAACAGCGAAAGCATCCTGCAACCATGCTAACTGGCTCACAGACTGTTCATCTCATTAGGCAGTAGGCAAGAAGCCAGGCTGAGGTGTTGGCCGCATGGCCCTTGGATGTTCACTGTTTTAACTTAATTGCAGGGCCAGATTAAGAAGACCCAGGGCACCTAGGGTTGCTGTGGGCCCCCCTGGAGGACAAATTTTGTGACAAATTTACATTGACAGTGTCATAATTACAAGCTTGGGGGTATCATGTCTACCAACTGTCCTCAACACCACAGACTAATTTTCCAATATTGAATCTTGTCAAAATTCTGCAATTTTTCACTTTTGGCCAATTAGGGCCCCCTGGTGGGGTCTCCTAGGCTGCAGCCATATCTATCCTTTGCATTAATCCGGCCTTGCTTCTCTGCCAGGGTCATCAGATTGCTGCAGAGAGGGCCAGTCGGGCACTTTACCCTGAGCAGGGATATCTGTGGAATATATTGTAAGAAGATGGTGTAGTAAGCTACATTTATCTAGAATAAATTGTAAACCTTCTAATAGAGGAAACTCTCAGGCTCATGCTTCAATTTAAACAAAGCCACATGCCTCTTCTATTATGAGAGTCACTTGTACCTCGACCATACTCATTTCTGGAATACATTCCTATTCTAGGTCAGGCACAGCTGCAGTTAATTTGGACACTGACTGAACATTAACAATTTGACACCTCCTGTATATCATATCAAGCACTTGTGTCAGTACATCCATGCTCTATGGTCAATTTTCCCATCTGCCCCTCTCTGTGTATAAGGGTTTAAATGCTAAGGCGGATGGATATATTTTTTTATGTTGAGATCTTTGGGGTTATTTTTGAAAATTTCTGCGTAGTTCTGTGGATTTGTACGGGAGTTGACATAAAAAAGCTGTTCATCCTAGTGTACTGTTTTCATTGTGTTACCAATCATAATGTCAATCAGTTTGCCGCCACACGCCAGTGACTTTGTTATGTAAATTCATTCACCTGTCAATGTTGCCGTAAACCACATACAGGTACATGCCCTTTAGTTTATTTCAAACTGTCAAAGAAAATGCCAGAAAAGAGACATAATGGTCTTCTGAAAACGCTAATTGGATTCAAAGTTGTTAGTTCAGCCCTGAGGGCAAAGTTGTATCTCAAACCTGCCAGCTGCCTTCAACTGTGTTTAAGATCACAGACCCCAGATCATCAACAGATAATTTGAGGTCTGGGCCATGTCTGTATAGACATACATACATATACATACATACATATAGCCTCCATCTGATTCTGTGCTTCTGAGTTTCTGTGCCTGTGTGACTTTTCTACTATATGACATTAAATATTTTCCACGAACTTGTAATGATACAGCTTGCGCCAAAACCATATCTTCAGAACGAATTAACTTTGCGGGACAAAACTAGCATTAGAGTGATATAACTGTTTTTCCATTATGTGTCGCACTAACTTCTTGATATGCATCACTTTAAAGCAAATCAATCTTGTTCTGGGAAAAGGGGCTATGATGGATTGGTGTAAAAAAAGAAGAAAGTGGTGTCGCAGAGCATGTTTCCTTTCATCTCTGTAATACCAGAGATTGATTAGCAGATGTACTACTTCATGCTGAAACCTAAAAAATATATTGCAGGGTGTGTTCAGTAATGAAAATTAATTAGTTACAGGAAGTGTCAAGCAATAACATGACACTGTGCATGACACTGTGACGTCATATGTAACATCATGACGTCATATAGCGACTTTCCAGCGAGCCAATAGCGACTTTGACTGATTTTTTTTTTGGCTTGGGAAAGCAGAACTGCAGCTGCCTACCAGATCTATCAAATGCAGTGTTGCCAGATTGGGCTGTTTCCCGCCCAATTGGACTGCTTAGGACGGCCGTGTGCGGGTAAAAATGGCATTTAGCAGGAAAAACCCGCCCAATTTTTGCCATAGAAATCAATAGAATTGGGTGGGATTTTGTGCTTCTAGGCGGGTTTTGAGCATTTTTTTTGGGCTGGAAATCATCAGCCTCATCTGGCAACACTGATCAAATGTTCACTGTGCCCAAACCCTCTGTTGTGTGAGGCTCAGCTTCTTCATGTTTGACCCTCTGCACACAGCTGTCTTATCGAGCCCCTGTAGTGCCACCACAACCAATACCCTCCCCATCCCCTGAAGCGGAAC
Organism: Engraulis encrasicolus; assembly: GCF_034702125.1. NCBI lineage: Eukaryota > Metazoa > Chordata > Actinopteri > Clupeiformes > Engraulidae > Engraulis > Engraulis encrasicolus. The sequence goes on from NC_085868.1 coordinate 46,255,196, forward strand.
TAAAGGCATTGTATCCAGGATGGCAAGATCACATCATTCACAGGGCATCACCCTGCCTGTACTGGACTGACTGCCCGACCTCCACTTTCCAGTGACTCGTCTCATCTTCTTGGCCTAACTATGAATCCTCACAGGTTCATGCAGAGGTTTTAAAATACAGGATCTAGGCCACTACTGGACTGTCCAACCACCATTCTCCATTGACTCCTCTCTAAATGGGAGAATACGCAGGCCGCAACGCGATTGAAGCGACAGAGAATCGCTTCTGTGCAGCCGCAAGTGATAGGAGCGATTGAAGCGACTAGAGTATGTCTGTTACAAGCAGAACGCAGGCATTCAAACATTCCCTTTGGCTGTGGTCACTGACCTCTATACAGTCATTGGCTGTCACAGCCTATCGCTGAACCGCGTCACAGCTCATTTGCATAACATTCCCAGGAGTTGCACTACAAACTGTCGCTCTCGGCCTCTCGCCTCTAGTCTCCAGAATCGCTTTTGTTGCGCGACTCAATACAAAGTCAATTACTTCCGTTGTTCGCCTCGCTCATGTCATGACTCGTGTATTTGCCCAGTAATTGTCCATCTACTTGTCCATATTCTGGGAATCTACACAGGTTCATTTGAGGTAAGGTTGAGGTTTTGGTTCACTAAAAAAATGCCCAAATAGTCTACACTGTCTCCCAGAGGGTCTCCATTCTTTCATTATGTTTCTTTGTCTTTCTCTCACTGTGTGCCTCCAACTTCCTACCCCTCATCGCTTTGAGTTTCGTCTCTGTCTCGCCCACACAGTGTGCTCTCTCTCTCTCTGTCCCAAGAGATAGAGCACATAAAAGACATTTCAAGATAAAGTTCACCCATAAAAGTGTAAAACCTTATTTTATATAAAAACTCTTATCTGCCTGAAACGTGTAAAAGATAACCATATTGTTATGACGACTTTGCAAGTATCTCTGAATATAAAACTCAGACGTGTATCTGTCTTTTTCGTAGCTCCTTGTGGGGTTTTGTGTATGTAGAAAGTGGTCTCTTATCCTTGTTCTGTAGAGGTTTGAATACTGTACATCTGATATGGCCAGCTCCATTGTGGAGGAGCCTCATGGTCCACTAACTGCAGGCAGTAATGTGTGAAAATCCCATTTCCCCGCACAAATATTTGACCTCTCTGTCTCGGCCCGATAGGATCAGGTGAGCTTAATGTTATCTGGAGGAGGGGGGCATGGAGCGCAGCAGTCTGCCAACTAATTCACTTTGTCAGTCCTTTGCATTGAACCAGACAGCTCTCAACCTTTTACCCTGCAAGCATACTGTGAGTACACACACACACACGCGTGCACACACACACTTGCACATGCACACACAGACACTCACATACACACTTGTACATGCACACACAGATGTGTACACATCCATGCGTGCGTGCACACACACAGACACACATACGTACACACACACACACAAACTCAAACGTGACCAAGCAAGCAAACACAAACACAATCACACAGTTATATTTACACTCTGTATACTGTATACTCACAGATGTGCACACATGCATGCACGCATGCACACACACACACACACACACACACACACACACACACACTTTCATACAGGTCCATCTGTCATGTGCACGAGTGCACACACACACACCTCAGTGGGCTGTCAGACTATCACACTTCTGTGTCGTGTCCCGTCGGTATACAAACAGCCATACAACAGAACAGAACTGAGCTGTAATGGCAATTTAGAAATGTTTAAAGGGGTATGCCACTATTTTGGGGCTTAATACAGTTAAAATCGTTGGCTGGGGTTTGTAAAGGTAGTTAAGTGTCTTATTTTTCATGTTAAGCGTTGTCTTGCTTTAAGGCAAGTTAAAAGAGGGAATATGTCGCTAAGCTAGTGAAAGTCAATGTATCCGTGTAGCATGCTATAATGCTACACGGATACATTGACTTTCACTAGCTTAGCGACATATTCCATCTTTTAACTTGTCTTAAAGCAAGACAACGCTTAACAAGAAAAATAAGACACTTTACAACCTTTATGAACCCCAGCCAACGATTTTAACTGTATTAAGCCCCAAAATAGTGGCATACCCCTTTAAACAAAGAACCATATAGGAGAGAAAGATAATGCAGGCTCGTTCTTTTCCGGGATCCATGTGATGTCGGGTGAATGCCCCTTTAGTAGACCTTTGGTTAGGAGACCTTCGGGGTCTTGAGGTTGAGAATAAATGGAGTTCCCTTAGGTAGATGGCAGTAGCGCATTTCCTGTGCAAACACCACAAAAAGAGAAGAAGGAGGAGGGGACCACGCCCCCTTAGAAGACCGAATTTGAGCACACTCCTTTGCATTGGATGGGCGGAGTTTGACATATCTTTCTTTCCAACAATTCTTTGGTTCAGGTCAGGGATTCTTAACCATAGGGCCAATCTCGCACCGGAGGGCCGCGTGGGCCGTGTGGGCCGTGCTCAAAATTATTCTGTTTACTGACAAAGCAAACCCGTTATCATTGTGTACCCCAAAATACATTTATTTAAAGAATTTTGCATGATATTAGGCTACAAAGCTTTCCGTTTTTGACACCCTGCATAAGAGGCTGAGGAATTTCTGTTCTGGCGTCGCATCTGCACATCACTAAGTAAAACTGTCTTGAATCAGCAGATTCAACACAAATCGCAAACAGAGCTGTCACAAATGTCAGAGAAGTATTCAAATGCATGAATGGCTCTGGGCTGATGCCCTGTGAGTGGATTGGGTTTATCATTGAATAGGCCTATAGAAGAGTGAGCTCAATTAATACAGTTTTTCCATTACAAAATGCATTAGGCCTAGCTTATTACATGTACATTAATAGCCTGTTTTTTTCAAATCAGGATTTAATTATAAAAAAGAATAATTATTATAATATATATATAGGCAGTATATATACACAGTAATGCAATGCAATGTCTCATCATCTGAACATGGTGGAGAAAGCCAGGGACACAAGCAAATTTGACCAAGTGAAGCGAACTTCGCCAAAGGCAAGTGATCGAGAGGGAAGAGAAAATACTAAGTAAGTTTAATATTATGCAAATAAGGAGCGAATTTCACCTGTGGTATCCAAAATAAATGTTCCATTCTATTTGATTCACCGTAACGACCTTTGAGCTGGCAGAATGGAACACGGAATTTCGTCTCTCCTTGCTTTGCTAGTTTCGCCTGCATGTGTCTCCAGCATCGACTACTTGTTTAGCACATTTAATACCTGGCCAAATCCTCAGTTAGTGGGAAAATTCAGGCCATAACCTCCCACAACCAATTACATTAATGTATGACACATTATGTGGCATTTCTAAATTGGTGTTTGTCTTGCCAAGATGTGAGGTTATGCCAAGGGATCTGCATGATCCCTATATGCATGACATGGGTGCACTTGTGGTGCAACCCGTCTCTTTTTAACAAGCAGTGAGAAGACAGCGAGCCATTTGATCTTTGAACATTCGTTGCTTCTGCCAGTGCACCGAAGCACTAACGTCCAATATTATTATACAGAATAAATTCCCCACTGTCATTCGGGACTAAAATGAGCAGAGTTGACATTTGGCAGATAAAAGAATGAGACAAAATAACCGAAGAGAACCCTTCTGATTAGCAGATCAAACTCTACATGAAGAAAAAGAATAGGCCTATATAAGCTTGTGAAGATAAATGTTACATGAAAAGATGAAAGAAGATAGAAGGCAATCCTATCACAGTCAAAGAGGCGATGTAAACTCCACCACAATATTGTCATTCCGAATCAATTCAGTCAAAATCCAGAAGTGTGTTTTTTTGCACATATGCCCTTGGAGGTTAACTACACTCTAAGAAAATTTCCCTGCAAAATAACGGCAGTTACTGGCAATTATATTTACCTGTAATTCTACTGTTATTTCACACCAAAAATCAAATACAGCCCATTGCTGTTTAATGTATCACAGTATATAACATTTTTTCAGCAGCAATTGAACTGTTAAATAACAGTACTCTACAGAAAAATAACAGTACATTTCAGTTAAAAAGTTGAATTGTACTGTGTGATGACAGGCAAATACTGGGTCATAGTTGTATTCATGAATATGGCCATGGCAACTTCCCACCCCACCCATCATTCTCCATAACTGTGGTACCCTGGCCATGTTACCACCCCACCCTCCCATCGTTCACCATGACTGGAGTGCCTTGAGCATGATACTATGGCGCAATGCTGTATTGAGAAAATAGTTTGCGGTGGTCCTTTGAAAGTGTGGGCATGAATAAAATTTCAGAGTACGCAGTGCTATGTTACAATGATAGTGTGCAAGGTGGGCTTTTTACTGTATCTCTTGATGAGCCAATGATGAATATAGCATTGGTCAGTCTTTAAAAAAATAATTTGCACCAAGTAGCACAGCAAACAAGCAGCACTACAAGCTAGCTCTCAAAGCAATGCCTAATTTGCAGCAGGCACATTATATGCAACAATGCCACAAATGATGCCACATACAGCAAGCTTTCACAAAGAGGAAAGTGTGCAAGCATGTAAGCAAGCTTGTAGGCAAACAAGTGCTATGCTGTGCCATGCAGGCCAGCCAGCAGGCAGGCAACCAACTGAAGTGTTGATAGTCCAGATTTATATACAGGTGCAAGAGTACCATGTGACCAGAGTCATCAGGCCCTTGGCAGGTGACGCCCGTAATTGAATAATGGCATAACAGCCCTACTCAGGTGAGGCCAGGCACTGATTAGCAGATTGTTGCACTGCTTGTTGCAAGAGTGTTACAAGTTCTTAAAATGTTTCAGCCATTCACACTTTCATCACTATCAAAATGCATGTGCTGCACACACTTTGCTGCATTTCCTTAGAAATTGTTTCATCATGCTTGATAGTATCAGATAATCTTTAACCAGTCAGAATGACTTCAGTTCTTCAGGTGGTATTGAAGTTTGATGGTGATCACGGACAAGTGGAGGATGAATGGGTTTCAATGGTGCTGTTATTTTCTAGAGATGCACCGGATCCGGTTCCGGTTCCGGATCCGTCAGGATAATAGAGTTTTTCACAGGGTCCGGGTCCGGCAGGATCTTAAGCAGTGGATCCGGTATCCAGCATGTTACCTAAAAATCAGGGTCTGGTGCATGTCTAGCCTAGGCTTTTCAGTCTTTCACAACCCCAATCACTGCATGGAGTGAAATCCCTTTGGAAGCGGCTATTGCAGGCAGTGTGGCAATAAGCCAATGAGTCTAAAAAATAGTTTGCGCCAACGTAATAAAAGGGCCCACGTGTGCGAGTAGACTATATGTTTCGACCCTTTTGTAGGATCCGGTATCCGGTTCCGGATCCGGCAGGATCTTATTCAGTGGATCTGGTATCCGGCAGGATCCTAAAAATCAGGATCCGGTGCATCTCTAGTTTTTTCCACAACGGCGAATACTGCTATTGTGCAGTACTTACTGTTTATGCTCAATATGTGACTCAAAGTAATATTTTCACAGTAGTTGTCTGTTTTTTCGAAAAACAGTAGAATGCTGTTGCAGAATTGCCGTAAATAAACAGCTATTTGTTACAGTGTAATATTTTGGCACCAAATCTGACAACCTGCTTTCAGGGAAAAACATGAATGAGTATAGCAATAAGTGAAATGCCATGCAGGCAAAGAGACTGGATATTAAGCTACGGTATGAATGAATCATACTTGTAGTACCATCTTTTTGATGCAGGAGTCATCTAAACAAATTGCAAGAATAACTCACTCAATCTTAAACTTTCAGAAAAAGCTAAATCTACTTTACTATAAAGTAATTAAGACACAGATTTGCCCAAGTCTTTCTAGTTCAGTCAAAAGGCTCTTCTAATATAGGCTACCACACGCTCAAGGTTCAATTGGCATACTTTGAATTTGAAATCTCGTCCAAAATGTGGATCGCTCCTTTACAGTTACTGTCAGATCTTGTGCTTAAGTTTTAACAATGTAACCACACTAAAACACACAATTTCTTGCTTTAATCACAAGCAATATCAAGCTCTAAAAATATTTGGCGTTTACATGTTTATGGAACGTTGCAGTGTTTTTTCGTTTCAACACTTTTATGAAGTGCTGAATCCCCCTGAAGAGCTCTTTGTGTCTTGTCACCCTTTCGTCTGGCACCGCTCGCTGCAAGGTGTCACCAATCCATCAGCGGAGGAGAGCGAGAGCATGTCTGTCCAGGCTGATTCGATCGCTCCTCTGAGATGTTTATCTGACAGCATCCGCATCCGCTCAGTCTAGCGTGACATCAGCTGACTACAGCAGGTCCATGGCTGCTCGGCTGGCTGTGTGCAGTGACTGACTGGCAGGGCTGGACTGGGGGAGAAACAGGGCCCGGGCACTTTTGGCTTGTAGGGCCCCCTCATAATAAGCAGCACAGAATTGACTCACCGGTGGGCCCTGTACCCTAGTGGACCACTATTTTCAGAATTAAAAAAAAAAAAAAATTCTGAAAAAAGGGGCCCACAAGGGTGCAGGGCCCACAGGGAAATGCCCGCTATGCCAGAAGGGCACTCCAGTCCTGACTAGGTCCATGGCTGCTCTGCAGGCTGAGTGGTGACTGGCTGCAGTGGCGGAGCAATTGCACACAGGGCCTCAGGGCAAAACACTGATAGGGCCCCCCATGCAGGCTGCAAACATCATAATAGGGGCCATACTATCAATACGGGAAGGCTCTGGGCCCAGGCGCAAATGCCCTGCTTGCCCTTTCTATAGCTCCACCTCTGACTGGCTGGCTGGCTGGCTCACTAGGCCCTCTGGTTGTAGGAAACTGAAAATGATTTTGAGACTCAAATTGTTCCAGCAAGCTGAGTCTGAATGAAATTGCAAAGGGAGGGGGGAAGAAGGCTTTGAGTACGGAGAGAAAATGAAGCAGGACTGTGCCATCTGTGTTAGTAGTAGGATTATGTATTAACATTTCTCTGATAATTTTCATCACATCACATGAGAATGAGTGTGACGATGATGATTATTTCACATTTTTGACTTCTCAGATATCACAGAGAGTTGTAAATCCAATTCTTCCCCAAGTGTTATCAATAAAAATGCCTTTGAGGAATTACCCTGGCACTACCGGAAGCCTTTGCAATTTTAAAAAAACAATAATACATTTGAATTAAAGGTAGCACCGGGTAAATTTGAATAATATTTTAATAGCATTTCATATTCATGATGCATTAGCATAGAAGATAAGATAAACAAATGAGCTATTATCAAATGTGCAGCAAAATGATAGCTTTCAGTTGTGTACTGTTCACAGATACTGTATGACGCATTTTGTCTGCATATATTTTAGGTATCATAGCGAGACTGCTATGCTCTAGCTTGAGGTTAAGGATCTGAGGCGGTCTTTCTCATTTATATCTGATTTATGAAACATCTTCAGAGTGAACTCTAGCAACAGCACAGGACAAAAAAAAAACATCCAAAACATCAGGTGTCTGAGGGGAATCTGAAGAGATGAATCTTGTACAGTCATCTCTGACAGAAAACATTTCTATTCATACCACACAGAGACAGAGACGCATTATTCTTATTCATTACTGGGGTTTATTCAGTGTACAACAATGTTTGGGCTGCACTTATTGTTGAGCTGTCTCATCATCACTGTGGCGCTGTGTGTGCCACAAACTCCCTGAAAGCAAAATGAATGGCATAGAAAGCCGCATGACTAATGAAAACTTTTGAGTAGATCGATCAATATAAGCCAGTAGTGGCTATCAGCTGCATTTTAGAAATATATTCCCTGTATATACTTTTCTTATTGGATATTGTTTCATGCAATTGGCAATCACTTTGAATCACTAGGAGGTAATCCTCTTGGAAAGCACACTGAAGAGATAAGATGGAGAGACAACCAGATAAACTCGAAATATGGCACAGAAATGTTGATCTACCTTGAAAAGAACATTGAGTGTATTGTGCTATAAAAAAGTTGTTGTTGTTGTTGTTGTTGTTGTTAGTAGTTGTTAGTAGTGTGTGTGTGTGTGTGTGTGTGTGTGTGTGTGTGTGTGTGTGTGTGTGTGTGTGTGTGTGTGTGTGTGTGTGTGTGTGTGTGTGTGTGTGTGTGTGTGTGTGTGTGTGTGTGTGTGTCACATATCTGTGACCATACCACTACCATCGTGGGATCCCCATCTTCATGATTCACATGTTACTAAGCTTCCTTGCAGCAATACAGGTCACCTCGCCAGGGGGCCTCTGCCTCATATGGCTCACACAGTAGGAGTGCCTCAGATGCCAACACATCCCACTGCTAACCCCCACAGGTAACCCCATTCATATCACAGTGAAAAACGTAGTGTTATTTTAACACTCTGTTAAAATAACACTACGGTTTTCACTGTGATATGTCACACATTACGCGTACCACAGTTTGAGCACCACTGACTGACAGAGAGTACTCTGGGTCCAAATGCACTATAGAATGTGTTACAATTACTCTATGAGGGTTGAATTAACACTGAAATGTTTACTTTGATAGTGAAGGGGAGTGAAGTCACCCCTCAGATGGCAACCTATCCTGACCCCATTCATAGTGAAAGGGCAGTGAAGTCACCCATCTCTGCTTTGAACTCAGGTGTCCGTTGTGCCAACTATGAACTGTGACCCCAAAGGCAAAGAGACATGTTTATTGCCATGGGCATCATGGAAGCACAGGGTTTGTTGTTTTCCCTTTTCTCTATCTGTATTCATGTAGTCTTTCTTTTTTGAGTTTTGTATTTCATTTCCATTTTCTTTGTGTGTTTTGTTAGAAGATTGTTGCTGTGTCATTTGCATGTGTGTAGTCAGTCTGTCATTTATGTATGGCCACTTTTATTAGATTTTTGGTATTTCTTATTTTATAGTCATATGTCATTAGGCCTATGTTGCACAGCCAGTATTGTGAAAATTAAAATAATTTTCAAGAAAGAACTGAAAATAAATGCACTACAGATGTGACAGCTGTATCTCCTTCTGTTATCACCTCCAGTACCTTATGTGGGGAATTTATTCCAAAACATATACTGAGAGGGTTGTCTCATCCTCAAATGAGGCAGGCGTAGTCAAATTTTACTTTGTGTAACTCCACCCTGTTACTACAAATACCTTTTCATAAAAATCTCATTCGCCTTCCCTGGGCTTCCACTAGTTTAGTTTAGTTTAGTTTAGTTTAGTTTAGTTTAGTTTAGTTTAGTTTAGTTTAGTTTATTTAGTTTAGTTCAGCAGGGACCATGCACAATACACATTGTTTACAGAAGTAAAGAGATGGCTTGTGCCAGATTATAGCTATATAGCTAATTTCCATCTGCAGTCCCTGGACAGGTAAAACAAATATTAAAATACAGTACAGCCGTCTCCAAAAGAGTTGTCGCCTATCCATCTGTTTGGAATAACAGCTAATAACCTGACTTTCAATTAATCACTTGGCTTCAGGAGTCACTCATATGAAAGCTACACCCTACCGAATGAAAATGTATCTACAACTCTTTTGGAGACGGCTGTACATAAACAAATAAATAAACACATCCATAGGCCATGGGTCATCCCCCCCCCCTCACACACACACACACCCACCCACACCCACACACACATTAAAATTGCATACAGTGTGAGTCATATATTGAATTAAAAAAACGATTTATGATTATGATTATGATTAATATATGATAAATGTTGACAAGACTGGTTGGTTAATATCCATTTTTTCACACCCCTTGAGAAGGCCTGATAATCAGTAATAGGCTACTTTTTAGGCTACTGGGTAGACTGTTCCATGTTTTGGTTGCCCTGAAAGAGAAGGCTGACTGAGCAAAAGCAGTTGGTTGGCTCTAAAACGAAACTGCATAAGCTGTTTTTTCTATTATTTTCAAAATGGCCGGCAATATACTAATGGGTGGGTCTATAATTAGTGACATCCTGTTTGTCCCCAGCTTTAAAGATAGGAGTCACTATAGCTGTTTTTAGTACATTAGGAAAATAATTGTCCTCTAAAGACTTGTTTACTATATGAGCTATGGGAGTAGTTAAGACATCTTTAAATTTCTTTAGGAGAAAGGTGTCCATGCCCCAGATGTCTTTAGCTTTGGAGGTGGATATTGTTGATAAAACAATAAACTGACTTTACAGTACATATCTGGGTTAAACATCAGTCATTGTAAAGAAAAGGGACAGAAAGGCCTGTGGGGACATGAAAATCATGAAAGTCATGAAAATCATGAAAGAGATTCACAATTTTTGATCTGTCGTTTTTATGAGCAGAGGAGACCGAGTAGTATGGGAAGAGCATCATCAATTACATAACTCAGGGACACATGCATGTTGATTTATTCATAGCTGTACAATATGTCATTGATGTACAATAGAATATTATAGGCTACTGTAATGAGGCATACATACAATACTATACAGAGGTTACATTTAAGAATTTTACCATTCTGAATAAACTACAATGGTAGATTACATAGCCTACTTCTTGTTATGTGACGTACTCAACTCAGTCAAGTCAGCACCTTCAGTGTACAGAGCCCCAACTTGTAATCAACAAGTACAATGAAGACTTGTAATCAACAAGTAGAGTGAAGAATTAAGAATGTCAGGATAATCTACTACTGCATCCCTCCTGTGAAAATGTTATTGGAGACAACATTAATAAATTAAGACATACAAAGACACCTGTCATGAAGGTATTGTATTATAATGTCATACATGACGCTTCAAACTTTTAATTCAATTTTACATTTCTTCCAATGAGCAATGCCACAGGGCTCAGGGCTGTGTTCTAAAATGATCAGCATGTGAGAGATCAATGATTTGGGATGTGGCCCCATCACATCACATCAGTGGCTGTAGTGTGTTGGGCACTGAACTGACCTCACAGTGGGAATCCTCACACCATGTGGCCTGCTGGGAGAGGCAGGGCCGGATTAACCCATTGACGCCTGAGGCACCTGCAAAAAAGGCTGCTGAATGCCTGAGCCCTTTTTAAGAAAAGCTGCCCTCAGCCTATAAAAACCTAAACATCTCAGCTTCTGAAGCACAAAAAACCTTCACAAGCTAAGACCCTCATCTTTCATTAGAATGTGTTCATTCATCTCAAACAATCACATTTTTTTAGTACATTTTCTCAAATCTCATGAGCCTGAATGTTGCGTAATGCAGCTCCAGGCGCCAGGGCCAATGTTGCGCAACGCAACATCCAGCATCAATGGGTTAATGAACAAGCTAGATATGGCTGCACCCTAGGGGCCCCACCTGCCAGGGGGTCCCTGATTGTGGAGAAGTGAAAAATTGTGACAAGATACAATATTGAGTATCTGTTGTGTTCAGTACAATTGGTAGACGTGCTATCCTTAATTTCTAGCTTGTATATGTATGATATTGTCTTTGTACATTTGTCACGAAAGCCCTTTTTGTGGGGGGGGGGGCACAGCAACCTGTAGCCTATAGGGGCCCCTGGTCATCGTAATCTGGCCCTGGTGAGAGGATGCATAGAAGTTGACAAACATTTATTGCTGCATCTAGCAGCAATGATGTGTATTTGAGAGTCATTTCTGTGCCGTGTCTGGTACTGTAGTGTCACATTTCTGCACTACATAAAAGGGACCATAATTAGAGGGTATTTGGATTTGTTTGCGACTGAATCCCAGAGGTGACATGGAGGGCAAAAAATCCTCCATGTCACCTCTGGGCTTCTGAATGTGTGGGCTTCCGTACTTTGCTTTTCATTACAGTTTTTTTGTTTTGTTTGTTTGTTTATTCGGAACATGCATTCATTTCACATGTTTCTAACCTGTTTCTAGCCCAAACACTGAGCATAACCACTTCCGTTAAAAATACTAGAAAGGCACATTATTTGAATGGGAAAAAATGATCATGTGGCCAAAGCTCCCTTGACATTTAGCCTACGCTGGAAGCCTTGGGCCCAATAGTGAGTAACATCACTTTGATCCATGATATTTTTATTCAGCAGAGAGCTTCTTAATGTCATGTGTGAAAAGGTGACCAGAGGGAAGGCAGAAAGGACTGTATATTTGATTAATAGATTCAAGCTTAATCCAAAGTCGATTCTATATTCTGGCCATGGAATTCCACTCTCCAATCCAAAACTGCTTCATTATTGTTATTGTTATTACTACAAACTTTCATTTGCATTTGAGTGTGAGTTTTACACTTACTGTAGCTTTCTCCGTCCTCAAACCGGTGAGTGAGTGGTAAGCAAACAGAGCTGGGGGAGGACATAAAAGAAAGAAAGAAATAGAAGACGACGTATATTAAATTTCATGTGCTTTTTTTTCTCCATGTGCTCTTCTTTTTGGAATTTTGAGCCGAATTGCTGTGATTCCCATTCTTCGAGGTGTGAAATGACCAGATATAAAACTATTTTGATTTTGGATTATGGGATGACCTGCCTCATGAGCCATGAAGTTTGAATGTTTGTTTTGATCAAAAACACCTGCCATTTGGCCCTTTTTTGCCTCATAACATCTCTACCATTTGAAAGCTGACATAATTTTAATATGTTAGTAGGCCTATCTTACCCTTACTGTGCTGTCAGAACTCATGAAGTGGTAGTAATGATTCCTTGATGATTTTCTGGTTTGTCCACAAAAAAATAATCAGTCTATAAATTTAATGGTAGCAAACAGAGCCATCTGGGGGAGCGAATATATCAGCAATGAGAATTCATAACTGTGGTGGGGAACCTCATGTCATGAGGGGTGTTGACGGCCCTTGAGGCCATCTTTTCCGGCCTCCATTATTAATTTTAATGTTATGCTTATGCACATGAAATATGACGTGTTTTATAAACAAAGTTTAGAAATTATATTTGCAATACGATTAAACTATATTTTCAGGGGCTCTAGTGCAGTTGGGTCCATTGTAAAGGTGACCACAATATAGACCTAAAGTGCAGGGGGAAATCCTGTTTTGTGTTTATATTATACGGCCCTTGAAGGACCTTATATAAATTTGAAGTGGTCCCTCGAATGAAAACGGTATCTTGCCCCTGCCCTAAAAATTAAACTAATAAATAGTTTGATTCGCTTGCATAATACACTGCCGGTGTATCAAGCTGCCACAGCCCCAAGGTTGTATCCGTCAAACCGCGAGGTCCAAACACTTCTGTCCGTGTGCAACCAGCTGAGTAATCCAAGACGATTGACTGTTTCGACTCAGCTTTAGACTACACACACCATTTTGCAGGATAACAGAGCCGTTGCCATGCTCCTTGCATATTAGTATGGCTGTTCACGGAGAGACACTTTGACTCCCAGTGTAACTGGAGCAAGAACAAGCTCTGACACCAGACTGGCAAGTTCGAAAATAGTAGTAGTGACACATTCAGTAATAAGTCAAACGGAGGCCTGTCTATTGTCATAACACAGTAGGGATTCCTCTCTGTGTGATCAGCATGAGATGAGGCAACACAAGGTCAATAGTTCAGTCACTCTCTTGGGCCATATATCAGCAACTGCTGTGTGTTCAATTGACTGAATGAGTTCATCCTGTTTTCATGGCTTTGGCTTCAATCTGTACGCTTACAGAGCTTATGTAAACTGACAAGTTGTATTGTTTATAGCCACGGAGATGGTGAATAGCCTCAGAATTTCCGTATTTCCTCTGAATGAACCAAAATGATCACACAAAATTGGCCACAGCAGTGAAACCTCTGAACATAAACTTAACAAAAAATCATTACACCAAATAAGTGGTGGTAGATATCTGTTTTTTGTGGAAAATATATGCTTTTTCGCGCAATATTCAGTGGCTGGGAGTGCTGTGGCACAGTGTGCTAAGCCCCCCACATTTAGGCTTGCATGCCCATGGGGACCCAGGTTCAATTACGTACAGCCTGGGTCATGTCCCAACCCTACCCCATCTCTCTCCTTCTCACTTTCTCCTTCTCCTTCTCACTTGACTATCCTATCAGACATATAGACACAAAAAACCCTAAAACTTGTATTTAAAATAAATATTCTGTGGCTATACCATTAAAAATATGGTGATCTGTTGCCCTTACGCTTACCAGGGTCAGATTCACACACTGGCTATATACATACGTAGTTTATGGCTGCAAAAACTTGACATGAGGCGAGACAAAATGAGGTGAATACTTGTCAACAACATAATGGTGAAAAGACACACCAAACAATACATTTGTGTATTATACAATTTGAAAAGAAAATCTCATCAAATTAAACAAAGCAACCTTCGCATGGCATTTATTACGGAAGTTGGCAAGAGGAGGTATAAGCCCTGTGTGTATTGGGCTGAATTGATTGATGTGGCTGGAGAATCAAAAATGTCAGAGCACCTTTTTGTGATCTTGCCCTTTTCCCTAGTTTCACTTCCCCACAGGGGACTGGCAGCTCTACCCCTTTTTATGCAGTGTACCCACACCCATTTGTGGTATCATTGAAAGTTTCAAGATTCAAAAAAAGTTATTGTCAATGTGGTGTTTTTGTCAATTGCCAGTGTGATAGTCAAACACAGACACGCTGAACATGAACAATCATACTGTATCGCATAAGACGTAAATACAACCCCACGAACAAAGTGGCATGGAATAGTCAGTCCCGTTTTTGAAAAGGGTCACGGAAGTGGGTTGTACTGTCAGCTGTCAATATCTAATTGGATGCATGAAGCAGTACACATAGGGCAAGCGGCCCGTTTTAACCTGACTGATGCCTTGTCCTGATTTGTGTAGGATCTTCATTGTCAGCTCTTCATTTTAAGCATGTTGCTAATGATTGCACCTTATCAGGTGGAAGCCCTGTCTGGACAAAAGATGTCTATGCCCTGAAGGTTGGATGCGTTGGCCGGGCAAGAAATAAAAATGTAACAGAATGACCTCTGTAATGTCATCTCTGGGGAGCCATGATGAAATCCTGTGAAATGTGGAGGAATGTCATGATTTGGAGCCACAGAACCTGGATGTTCTTGTGTCGCCATGCCAATGACTGATGCTGCAGCAACCCAGAATGTTGTGCAGAATATCAAAAACTGCAGAATTGACTCAGCTGTGAAATATGCACATGATTAATTGTGTTTTTATACCTTGTTTCCCAATACCTAATTGTAAAAGTCTCCCTAAATAAACCTAAATGAATAAATATATTGAATGTGCCGGGCAGGGCTGGACTGGTCATCTGGCATACAGGTCATTTTCCCGGTGGGGCTGACAGACCTCAGGGGCCGATGAGCCTTGGTACTTTGATCAGCCCACTATTTAGAGGCCTCGGCTCATTGGTACATCTTCAGTAAAGACTGTAGACTTGTGTGATGGGCGAATTCGAGACGATTCGTCTAATGAATTGTTGAGAGGGGACCATTCGAACAAAACGTTGGACCATTCGTAGAAGGCATGGGGCGTTTCGTGCAGTACCTGAGGATTTTTCGTAGAAGACCTAAGGACTTTACGTTCAACCCATGCAGACCTTTCGTTTAACTGGGCAGACGTTTAGTTTAGTCTGCCTATTTTATTAGCCTATTATTTTTATATTTTATCAAACTTGTGTGCCTACCACCACAATGCAATGAAAACAAAAATCGAACCATGTAGAAAGTGCGTGCGTGCGTCTCTATTTTTTTTTTTTTATTAATTTTTCATTTTAGTTCAGGCTGCTTTTTTTATCATTAGGCCTATTTTATAGCCTATTTTATAAATATACTATATCGTAACGGACTGCCTCTGCCTCCTCCGGAGTGAGATAGCAGAGTTACCCCCTGTGAACTACATCTGTCTATAAAACGGAGTTAATTTCAAATGGCGGGTGAGACTGTCAGGAAGCAACAAGCCGAGAGAGCAAGAGAGAGGGAACCATGAAGTGTGCGCCGAGAAGATCAGCATTCGCAAGAATGCTAAGCCAGACATTGATGTGAGCTGTTCCAAATTGAGACCAAGCGCACAAGTCTGCAAACAAGGGTTTTGCAAAAGTGCACTACTAAAAATAAGAAAAGATATTCGTTGTGTTGATCTGAGTTATTTCTAATGTGTTGGTCACTGATTTATATTCATTTTTGGAAAGGTAAAGGCAGTCTTATTGTTGCCTAGCTGGCGCCCATCTCATAACTTAAAACAGTCCGTTGCACCGCTACAATATCGACGAAATGTTTTAAAATGTAGGCTTACAACAGTAATTTAAAGGTAAGGGATAATGTATTGTCCACACGTGACTATAAGAAAATATTGCCCTACGGGACGGGACGAATAAGACCCCCGATGCCGAGGGCAGAGAGCTGTTATTCCGCTCCGAAGGAAATATATTTCCGTAGTCACGTGTGGACAATACATTATCCCGCTTATCCCGCCTTTACCAACATTAGAAAGCATAGAATACATAGTTAACCAGTAGTTTATAGTAACAGGTTTATTGCCATTTTATAGCATGCGCAAAGAAAGATAGTTCGTGGAACGCTCATAATATAAAAAAGAAAGGAGTCGCACACTGGAGCTGAATGCAGAATCAAAAGCTGTATTAAACAAAGCCGAAAAAAGTAAATAAAACCGACAGACAGGGGACAAACGTTTCGGGTCTAGCATCATCTTCCTTCTCTTCTTTTTAATTATACGGCTCTTGGAATTATGCACAGAGCGATACGCTCCGGATAAGACATTGGCGCGGACGTCACCCCACCATTACGCACATAATTTAAAAAGGTTAACAAGCAACAGAGTTTGGCTACTTTCTAACTTGTTACAGCCACATTGCGCTTCAAACTGTTTGCAGGCTGCCTCGTTCACTGCGCGATATCTACTAAACTCGGGTTCATAACAGGATCATTTCTATCTGATCTGTGCGCCGGATGGTTGGCTGGAGGAGGCAACGCTAGCCTAAAGAGTAGGCTACTTCACCCTTAAGGAAACTATCAACGAACTCCTCACTTGTTAAAAAAATACTACTGTTAATAAAAGATGTCACGACAGCGGCCGGCGGGCAGTGACAGTTTGCTTTCTTGAAATAACAACACTCGGACAATAGTGTAGACTTGTGCGCTACACGCTGGGGTGGGGCAGGGCTGCTGAGCTGTCTGCTACAAGCTGTCGTGCCGGGACGTGGACTGTATCCATTGCGTGCGGCCGGTCGCTTTGGGAACTGTGGGTAAGTTGCATTTGGGTAGGCTATTGCGCGTGTTATAGTTGAATTAAGTAATTGACGAGCCAACGTCCGGCAGCAGTGGCTGAGTGTGTAACTTAACTTAACTTTTGTAGGCTACTATCGTCCGAGTGTCTCCAGATTGTGATTATTTATTCATTTATTCAAAGACGATAGCAGTTTACAGACGCTGCTGGCTGCATGGATATTGTGGTGGGTTTCCCTCCTAATTGTATTTTATGAAATTGTAAAAATAAAACTACCATAACATTTACTCCTGTTGTCTGTCGTTCCTGAATCGTGGTCTAAATTTCACCTCTTACAATAGTGTCAAGTCCAGTGAATGATCCTGCATCCATGGATAATTGGATAAAGCATACTAAGTGGACATGAAAGAAATGCGAAATTAAAACAACAGCGTGTCAATGCAAGCACTTTATTTATCACATGTGAAACGAGAAGGCAAAAAGTGCAATTAGTTAATAAATGAAACAGTGTACAGGTCAGTGCTGGTAAAAAAGAGTTTTAATGACTTGCACAAAGTTGATGCTCGTTTGGTGAACTTCAAAAAACCTGCGCTGTATTCAATAAAAGCTGGGCATAATGCACATAAAGGACTGAAAATGAAAATGAATCATATCCCAGGAAAAAACAAACCGTATCCCGGGAATCCCGGGAAATAAGTGATTCAAAGTCGTAGTTGGCCTATTGAAATTTGTCCTCAAATTGCACCAAATCTGGGTGGCAATCCCCTATATGTGGTACATATTCTATGTTGTAGCCCAGTGGCGTAGCTAGAAAAGACAATCTAGGTGTTCCCAAGAAAATACAGGTGTTCCTTATTTATTTATTTATTTATTTATTTTTTAACTCAGAGTAAACACATCCATAGCACGTTTGCACGGATCGGCTTACTATCACGGTGCCATACTATTACGCATACTATTACGAATGAATCATGATTGGCAAACCCAACCTAACTTATTTGTTGCTATATTTGCGCTGCAACTGAATTCAAAGGGATGTATATTGGCTTTAAATATACATCAATTATCTCATCAGAGTCCATTCCTCGGCGAACTCCTTTTCAAACATTGACTGGAAGTGTTGCCAATTCTTGAAAACACGTATTGCTGTGACGGTGGCTCTGGTGTGTAGGGCTACAAAATATTATTAAGGAAATGTTGAAACTAACAAACAGAAAACCAATCCACCAGTTGCGCTGCGTTTGAAACGTTATTGGTGTTCAATTTATATCCCGAAATTGGGAAACAACAAGGACAGCCTCCAACGCAAGGAAGGCAAAACACAGCCATTCTGGCTAGTAGCAGAAGTTTTCACAAACCCAAAAGGCCGACCGGCTTAACCAAAACAAAGGAGAAAAGAAAAGGATGGGAAGAGGGGTACAGACAGGGCTGGCTGGAAGAGGCGCGCGCGCGTGTGTGTGTGTGTGTGTGTGTGTGTGTGTGTGTGTGTGTGTGTGTGTGTGTGTGTGTGTGTGTGTGTGTGTGTGTGTGAATGTGACGTGGGTAATCACAGTTAGCACGAGCAGCAGTCAGCTTACCGGTCCAGACAATCAGAAAGTAAAGGAAATGTCTTCACGGTACCTGACCTGTTCCGAGCGTCCCAGCGTTTCACAACTCCAAACGAAATACACAATTCACACTTGGTAGCAGTCCGAGTTGGTAGTCAGTCGGCGTGTTACTCTCTCCGCAACTAATGCTACTCCTCCACCAAGTAGAACACACCGTTTACAGGCATCTCCATACTGGCATTCTTAATGAGAAATCTCCCCTAAAGATCATAATGTGATGTTGTTTAATCCATTTCGTGTTAGTTATGCTAGCGACTGGGCTTCTTTATGGAGCGTTCATGCTGGGTATCAGCTGCATCAAAATCTTCAAACTTGTTTTTAAAACTACCGCGTCTGTACTGTCTGTGTCTGCGCGCGCGTTATCGTTCACGCATGGTCTTCTCTATGGGATGTACTATATTTATTTTAGGAGCAACGTACGAATGAAAGGGTTGAAATCCATACTCGTCGCCTACATGTGCGGCCTTTTTATCATTTCGTGTCCATAATAGTTTTAGGCACATAACGCTCACGCCCTCCGCAATTTAATAGGCCCTATTGCACTCCAACCAACTGTATCGGGCAAAATCATTTAGCTATCCACTGACTGCTTCAGGGATGGCGAAAGCTTTCAGATCGCTCTGGCATTTAGGCACGTCTACAGAAGAGAGATCTGGGATCCCCAAGCTAACTGTATTTTGGTTCATCTATAGCTGCATCATCCTCTACTCGCGCAGACCCTTAGTGCTTCGTGCATCTTCGTTACACTTCCTGAATATAGCCTACATCTGCGTGAGAACCAGGTTATTATCCTCTCGGATGGTTTGGGTAATAAGGCTAACTGTGGGCTCACTTGGTGGTGTCGTGGACCTGCTTTTTGAAGGGAGAACCTCTGCGATTCTGGAACCTGAAGTCTGTTGGACCTAAAGCCGTGGCTTTTTAAAATAATAACTGCGGAATGGAATCAGAAAAATTAATTGCATCGCGCTCACCATTCACCGGCCTGAAGTCATTTGGGAGCGATTATGCTTCAGTGATATGTAGACCGACAGTTGGTTATTGTTAATGTAGGCGGATTTCGGGGGCATGATTTTGTTGACAAGTACTTATTTAACGACTGAAGATGTCATGTAGACTGTTTGACGGCCCCTTCCATAGGACAGCATCCATCCATCCATCCCTTCCTCATCTTAACGCGCAACGGTAATAATAGCCATTACTTTTCTTGTAGACGTTGCGCGTAATATTTTATTCATTATCGACTTATTTCAAGCAGCATTCCACTGTCCACTCTGTGTGGCCCTGTTGAAAGGGTTACCTTGTCTATGCGGGAGGGGGGATGGCTTCCACTGAACAGGTGGCAGGTCATTTGCATGACAACACTTCATGCCCATTAGCGAACACTTTGTTCTCAACAACTCCCCATTAAGAAATGTGTATTCTGAATGTGTTTGTCACCGTTTTCAGCAAGCCTGGCGTCGCCATGAGGACCTGATGTTTTCCACAGAAAACATGCATGGTTGCAACCACTTACAAAAAAAAAACAAAAAAAACCTTCTCACCGTTTCACTGAATTTAAAGACTCACTGCTCTGATGTAGCCTACTCTTTATTATTTGGTGTTGGAACTGTCTATGCATGGCGTGGCATGGGCAGACGTTGGTAGGCTTTACGAATGCATACACGCACACAAAACGGTTCAGTTCAACGTTTATTGACCAGCAAGCAAGCGGCGCAGTACCAGCTGATTTGCTCTGGAGTCGCGAAGTGAAAACTGACTTTCAAACCCACATCGCAATCACCTTCAAGCGAGAGCGCACGCTAGGAAGAATGTTCCATTCATGTTGATGTGGGCAGGGGGAAAGTGTTACATTGGACTCATTCAATATCATTGTGCAAAGTGTGTGTTCCAATATTGTGCTGGGGATATGTGTTGGGGATTTCTCGTGTGTCTATTTTGTTTGCGTAAAACGATTCCACCAATAGTGCAAATTACAAGTAGGCCTAGTTCTAGGTTATGTCTGACAAGTAGAACTAAGGAGGAATTCTAACGAAACCTAAAACAAAATAGGCAGTTAGCTTGTTTAATAACGGCCAAAATAGGTAGCTACCAGCTTATTTAATAAAGAGGCCTAATACAAATAAAATAATTGCTCAAGACTATTGCCTTTACAGTTAAAAGGAGCGTGAAAAATAGCTGAATTACATTTTTAAATCAACAAAAAACGTTAGAATGAGCGTTAAAAACAGCTGATTTACATTTTGAAACATTTACAAAATAGGCAGCCTGAAGGCTTGAAGGGATTGGAGGACGATTTCCAACAAAAAAAATATAGCAGCCTGAAGGGACGTTCTCTCTCTCTCTCTCTCTCTCTCTCTCTTTAAACCGTAGCATGGATTTAACATGGGTGCATTCAGTAGGCTGTGTTTTCCGACACTGTTGTATCTTTTCTGGCTCATGCGCGAACTATTTGTTGTCATTCAGAATCAGAAACATCAAAGTGTCGGCAGACAGCTTTCTCTTGTTGCTGGTGCTTTGCATTTCATTTGAATAGTGAAGCTATAGGCCTACTCTCCACACATAGGTATATTCCAGACCCACAGAAGACGGTAGCTAGAAGCTTTCATCTAAAAAGTTACCGGAAAGTCAGAAAACTCGCTGCATGACAACCAAATGTGCTCAGTGGTCAAGACTTCTAGACGCACGCTGCCCTGATTCAAAGCGACAAGGCTGTGCTTGGTCCCGCCTCTCTGTCTGCCCGCAGATGGGGCTACTCAAATAGCCTACTGTTCCAGAAATGTAAGGAGTAGAAAGTAACATAGGCCTACAGATATTTGTCAAAAAATGTAACGGAGTAACGGCGTAAAAGTGAAAAAAAAGCTTCTCAAATATTGTTCCAGAAATGTAAGGCGTAGAAAGTAGGCTAACCTAGATAATTGTCAAAAAATGTAAGGCGCAAACGTAAATTGTCAAAAAATGTAACGGCATCAACGTAAAAAAAAAAACCAACATACTAATTAAAATGAGTAAGTACATTTTATTTATAAAGCACATCTAGGAATAGAAAAAAAACAGCTGATTTAGCCTACATGTTTTAATCAACAAAAAACAAAAATGACCAAAATGAGCATTATAAACAGCTGATTTACATATTTAAATAAAAAAAACCCGTGAAAATGAGCATTAAAAAAGCTGATTTACATTTATAATATAGGCAGGCTGAAGGGATGTTTAGTTCAAACCTAAGGATCTTTAGTTCAATTTTAAGGACGTTTCGAAGGCTTTTGCGGTAGACGGAACGTCCTCGACGAAAGATCCCCTGCCTTATACGAATGGTCCAACGTTTTGTTCGAATGGTCCCCTCTCAAGAATCCATTCGACGAAAAGACCTGTACCCCACACAAGCATATGCCCGCACACAGACACACAGACACACAGACACACACACACACACACACACACACACACACACACACACACACACACACACACACACACACAAACCCACTCGCACATACACACACACACACACACACACACACACACACACACACACACACACACACACACACACACACACACACACACAAGCATATGCCCGCACACAGACACACACAGACACACACACACACACACACACACACACACACACACACACACACACACACACACACACACACACACACCGGCACATGCATCCCCTCTTAATTCGTCAGATTTCCAAATATCCCATGGAGCTTCATGAGCAGGACTGGTGTAAATGGGACTCGCCCGGCTGTGTTCCTCCACAACCGACAGGAGTGTAGTGTGGTAGCCAGCCTGCTGGGATGAGTATGGGTGGGTGTGTGTGTGTGTGTGTGTGTGTGTGTGTGTCTGTGTGTGTGTGTGCATCCGTGTATCTGTGTGTGCACTCGTGCACGCGTGTTTGTGCGTGAGTGTGTGTGTGTGTGTGTGTGTGTGCATCCGTGTATCTGTGTGTGCACTTGTGCACGCGTGTTTGTGCGTGAGTGTGTGTGTGTGTGTGTGTGTGTGTGTGTGTGTGTGTGTGTGTGTGTGTGTGTGTGTGTGTGTGTGTGTGATAGAGATCGCATGGATTGTGTGTGTGTGTGTGTGTGTGTGTGTGTGTGTGTGTGTGTGTGTGTGTGTGTGTGTGTGTGTGTGTGTGTGTGAGAGAGAGAGAGAGACAGAGGTGGAGGGGGTGGACAGCAGATGTGGGTGGTTGTTGGATGATGGTGGAGTTGCCATTTTTGTCTCCTGGGGGAAACAATATTTTTTAAAATAGCTCAGCTACTTTGGTCCACTGGCAGGAGGTAGAGAGAGGGAAAGAGGGTGTGTGTGTGTGTGTGTGTGTGTGTGTGTGTGTGTGTGTGTGTGTGTGTGTGTGTGTGTGTGTGTGTGTGTGTGTGTGTGTGTGTGTGTGCGCGCGCGTGAGTGCATGTGTGTGTGTGTGCAACTGGTGTGTGTGTGTGTGTGAGAGAGAGAGAGACATAGAGAGAGAGAGAGAGAGAGAGAAAGAGAGAGAGAGAGAGGGAGAGCGAGAAAGAGGGAGAGTCAGTGAGACAGAGAGAGGGGGGGGCAAGGAAGAGAGAGATTGGGAAAGGTGAGTGCGTATTTTTAAGTGAGTGTGGTGTGTGTGTGTGTGTGTGTGTGCGCGCGTGCGTGCATGTGTGTGTGTGTGTGTGTGAGAGAGAGAGAGAGACAGAGAGAGAGAGAGAGAGAGAGAAAGAGAGAGAGAGGGAGAGCGAGAAAGAGGGAGAGTCAGTGAGA
Organism: Engraulis encrasicolus; assembly: GCF_034702125.1. Lineage (NCBI taxonomy): Eukaryota > Metazoa > Chordata > Actinopteri > Clupeiformes > Engraulidae > Engraulis > Engraulis encrasicolus. The sequence goes on from NC_085868.1 coordinate 46,278,639, forward strand.
CAGAGAGAGGGGGGGCAAGGAAGAGAGAGAGGGGGAAAGGTGAGCGCGTATTTTTAAAGTGAGTGTGGTGTGTGTGTAGGACTGGGTACCGAAATTCGGTTCCTTAATGGAATTGAATGAAAGGCTAAGGTTCTACTTGGCATCGAAACGTGCCTTGGCTGTCGGTTCCACATTTCGGTTCCTAGATGTCCATCACGTCAGTTATCATTTCGCATTTATAACCCCAGAACGTTAACGCAGTCAGAACGGCAGTCGCTTCTGGCAAAAAAATCTGGTAACATTAATTGTGATCATTCGGGCTTGCAGAGACTGCTGGTAGGCTACAACCCCCTTTTAAACAGGTCTTCAGATCATCTATGGATACTAACGCTGTTACGAGAGAAACTACCATCAGCCCATCTTTAATTTGTGTAGGTTTACCGAGAAGAGTAGCCTATTTCTAGCGTTTGCAGACGGCAAAGAATTCAAACTTTGTCTTCGACACAGCCACTGCGAGCCAAGAAACAGCAAGAGGTGTGCAAACGAAGCATTCCATCATTCTCACGCAGATGGTTACATCGGCGTATGAGGAAAGTAAAAGTCGGCAACACTGTTCACTCCACCATGAATCATCAAACAGTGTTGGGGACCTTTTCCCTTTAGTGGTGGGTGCGCGCATTCTCTGACTTTTTGGATTACACCGTGAATCATTGCAAAGTTTACATTTCATGTCAATAAAATGTAAACTCATATCAGAAGCATCAGGTGAGCTCAGTCACTTTTGGCCGCGAGAGACTTTCTTTGTGCCACGGAACGCAGTAGCGTGGGTTATTGAAACTGAAGACTTGATTTCTTCTATGTGGATATTTTTTTCCGTTTGGTAGCCTATAATTACGGACCATGCAAAGAACTCGAAACAGAGCGCGCCCAGTGCTTCACTGCGTGCGTAACAAGCTATAGCCAAGTCGCCTCCGCCCGTTCCCCAAATCCGCCCGCCTACTTATAAGTGATGATAGTTAATTATGTATCCACTGTTTAAGTCAGGAATGGATATCGACATGATACGGAGTTTGTATGCATACAATTTGAAACGGTGATGACATTTAAAACTGAGTGAAACGGCCATAAACAGCATTGTAATGAAGGGCGTCGTAACGGCAGCATGAAAGGAACTTTAATTTCACGACGACATTCTGGCTAAAAACTCGCCCTGGCTGCTTCCCTGTTTCGCTTTAGGACTACAAGTGTGAACGAAATAAGCAAAACAGCATGAAGGAATAACAGTAGGCTAACGGAAATTCCGACGTGACCTGAAATCAAGCGGGCGGAATTGGGAGCCTTTCGCTGGCGAATTGTGCTGAAACTAGATTTTGGACATGCTGGACGTTATCTCCAAATTACGATAGAAAGGGCTACCAATGTTAGCTAATATTGCTCATTACCTCATCTACACAGTTGCCGCTATCCAAAAATATACGATAGCATAATCAAATAGTATTTGAAATAGTGACATTATCACGTTCACAGTGAAGTGATCAGTGAAGTGGGCGGAATGTGGCGACCTTTCTTGTTTTAAAAGTGTTTGCAAGAACAGCATACCTGTTAGCTACAAAAAACTGCAAAATTGCCTGATTTTAAGACAAAAGTTGGAAAAGTTTCAACAGGCCAAATCCTGACAGTCAACGGGACGGCAGTGACAGGTCAGACAGTACACCATGCCTTTCCATTTAACAGTCCCTGCGCGAGGAAAATCCCCTCACACAGGGCATGTTTTAAAAGGAGCGTGTGCAGCGTAAAAAATGAAATATGAGTTTCTCCTTGTTGTTTTGCCGCTCAAGTTGTCTGGGGCTGATGCAAAACTTCATGCTGGTTCAGTTTGTAATCAGGTAAATTCGCACGATTGTCTGTGCGATTGCCATGAACATCGACTGTATGACTATGACCTGATGCTCCGATGCAAAGATGCACACCCACGAAATGGATAGGGTTGGATTTAGATTGTAGTTCTCAATTTAAAATAAATTCCCGGGAACTTCAACTGGATAATGAGGTAGGCTCGGTGGTCGTTTGAGATTTTTAAACATTTCGTTCAGTGTTTATAAATTAGGAACCGAAAATGGCACCGTCAGGAACCGGCATTGAAAGTAGGTTCTGGAACCGGAACCGAAACGGAAAAATTCTGATCGGTACTCAGCCCTATGTGTGTGTGTGAGAGAGAGAGAGAGAGAAAGAGAGAGGGAGAGAGAGAGAGAGAGAGAGAGAGAGAGAGAGATAGCGAGAGAGAGAGAGAGAGAGAGGGAGAGCGAGAGAGAGAGAGTTATTTTCTCCAGCTGTCCTGGCCGTGCCGGTGCTCCCAGACAGGCCCATGAGAGCTGTAGAGCTGCAAGCGGCCGTCTGGAGTCTATTGAATCTCCCTCCGCTAGACGGGGACTTTTCATTTTTAATTTATTTTCCCCTATTTCCGCTTCTGGAGAGTATGGGTTTCGCTCATGCCAAATTGAACCAGAAGGAAAGAGGGCTGTCAAGCACTGAATTAGCCCGACTGAAGCACTGTGACGTCTCTGACCCTTTAAAACAAACACAGACATGCACGCACACACACACACGCGCACACACACACACATGTACGCACGCACGCACGCACAC
>NC_085868.1:46286263-46287382 GCF_034702125.1 Engraulis encrasicolus
AAACAAACAAACGATGCTTCCTCCTTTTTTTATTGTAAAATTTCGAGAGAAAGTACAGAACATACGAGCTTGCTTGTGATGTGTTATTATTAATTATTGTTGTTGAAGAAGAAAAACATCACATACACTCTCTGTTAAAGTCGAAACAGCCTGCCAGGGGTTATGTCGTGTAAAAATCGAGCAGAAATCATTTCCTTGCCTGTGATGTTAATGCAATTACGGTAACCATTGCGTAAGCCTGATTACGAATTACAACGCCTGTATGCAAGCAATTTCTTTGAGAGGATATGTGAACCATATGTTTTTATCTTGAATTTGTTTATTGTCATGGGAAAGTACCATATGCACAAATGCAAACGGGGAGGAAGAACGCCACCCTTTGTTACTTTCAAGAAAGAACTGAAATTTTATTTCAACTCCCTCGAAGGACTGAACATGCTGCGCCATTAAACGCGTGCATTCAAAATGCGTAATGAGGCAGTACGCATGGGGAAAACAGAACACGTCTATAAGTTACGCATTCAAAATGCGTAATGAAACAGTACGCATAGGAAAAGAGAACACGTTTATGATTTATGTTACGCATTCCAAATGCGTAATGTTACAGTACGCATTGGAAAAAGAGAAGACGTTTCTAAGGCTACGCATTCAAAATGCGTAATGAATCAGTACGTATTTGGGAAAAGAAAAGACGTTTCTTATGTTACGCATTCTGAAAGCATCGGGAAAAGGACTACCAGTGCTGGTAAAAATGATCCCATATGTAATGCACCTCATTTCATTATCTTGCCATTTCAATGACTGTCAGTCCAATTTTGGTTTGCTATGTAGGCTATCCAGAAATTATGAGCTTCACTTGTGTTATGTCGAACCAGCGTGTTCTTTCATTGACATGTCGCCTACAGCCTTAAACAAAGTTGACAATGCTTGTTTACACATACTTTATTTACAGACAGGCACAATAACATACTGCATTATGAGAATGATTGATCCAACAGCTTGCAGTAGGCCTAGACCACCCATCAGGTTGTTGCTTTATACATAAGGTTGCGCTTTTATCCAGAGCGAGTCGGTTCACAGGGTATGATGGCCGCCTTACAAAGGCAAAGACAAATACAT